>NW_012148030.1:330378-335492 GCF_000956105.1 Propithecus coquereli
CCATCTGGGATAATGGAAGACAGTGACACCCTAAGAGTGTTGCTTATGTCCAGTCTACTCCATAATCTTGTTTTGGTTGCTGTCACTGAAGAAAACTCAGCTTCACAAAGATAGAATGTTGGAAATGGAAGCAGGCTTTTCAGTGCTTTTGTGGTAATCTCAGGATATTCCACCTTGACTTTAATCCAGAACATATGGAGATTTGAAGTTGTTTCAAACATACTTTTAAGGCTAACATCACTTGCGATCTCAAGCAGTTGATCCTCTTCTAGCATGGACAAAGTTGATTCACCCGGCTCATTCACAAATGGATCATAGATCCATTCCTTCCCAGTTCGGGGGGGGCGGTTTGTGGTTAGGAAGTAATGCTCAACCTACTTTGAAAGCTGAGATAGGTGACCATGCACCAGCTGGGAGAAAGAAGGCCCTGGCTCAGTCTCTTTCAAAATCTCTGCTAATGTTTGAGACATATCCCAATGTTCACTCATCGACCCCATAATTCCAATTTGGTTTTGAATGCAGCCACTTTATCTGCTGACTTGAACACAGTTGTCATTCTCCCCTGAAGTAGCAGATTGACTTTGTTGAACAGGTTGAATATGTCACACAAGTAAACAAGTTTTGCGACCCATTCTGTGTCACCGAAATGTGCTGCCAGTGGTGACTGTTTTTCTAAAAGAAATCTCTGGAGTGGCTTCCATAACTCAGAAACTCTGGCCAGTGATCTACCTTTATAAAGTCATCTCGCTTCTGTGTTTAAGAGAAGATGTGTGTGCTCTGTGTCCATCTCCTCACAGAGCTGCATGAACAGATGTGAGCGAAGGGCATGTACTTTAATATGGTTGATAATTTTAATCACATTCTCCAAAATGTTGTTGTTTAGTTCAGGTAACATTTTTTGGCTATCCAGCATTTCTCTATGGATGACACAGTGTATAGATTCACATCAGAAGCGACCTCCTTGACCTGAGTAGTGAAACAAGAAAGCCATCCAATCATGGCAGCTGTTCCATCTATGCATATACGGACACAAAATGACCAATTCAGTTTTCCTGATATGTAATCATTCAAAGACTTGAATAGTTCTGCACATAACGTATCCTCACGCACATCCTCCTGAAAAATATATCACACAAAAACAAGCATTTTTGCCTTGTTGTCAACATCAGTAGACATGTGCCACCTTTTGAACTACAGCATCTCCTAAAAGTTCTTGGCAAATGTCCTTAGCAGCAGGCAGGATCAACTCTTTACCAATAGTAAAGGGCTTCTTAGCTTTAGCAATGCAGTAGCCACTAAGAATGATGCTCTCAGTGCAGATGCATTTGATAAATAGTGGCCTTCAGTAATTGCTTCTGCTCTTCATGTTCCTGTTCTTATTTTTTTTTTTTTTTTGGAAAACTCCAAAGCTTGTCTTTTAATGCAGGGTGCTTTGTCTCCATGTGGTGAAGTAGTTTTAAAGATTTCGTGGCTTTGTTGGCTAGCTGGTAGCCACATATTATACAAAGTGGGCTTGGAGAATGTGAATCACCTGTTGCAATGAACCTATAATTTACTCTTGGTGTTTTCTTTTAAATGCAGCTGTCATTTTGTTGGCAGTCTTAGAGTCTTCTGCTGTCTCATCATTGGGCCTTTCCCCCTTTTCATAAAAGCTCTCCAGTGACATTTGTTTTTTACTCATTTTTTGCTAGAATTAGCTTGTGGACTTACCAAAACTATGACTGAGACAAGTGCACAGTGCAGGAAAGAGGTGTGGACAGAAGCGGTAAATAAAATAATGGGTGGGCCACACATGGACTAAAATAAGTGTCAGATTCTGACTTAAAGCCTACTGCCAGATGCAGCTATACAATTGAAGTACATCAACTTACTTGGCCACTATAAAGCCTGCCACCAGATGCAGCTTAATTGTCACTTGTCAGTCACTGATAGGGTTTTGATATGAGTCTGCAAGCAACTGATTTATTATGGTCTCTGTGCAGTCAATTTGCAGCTGCTCCCCAGCACTAGCATCACCGCCTCAGCTCCACCTCAGATCATCAGGTATTAGATTCTCATAAGGAGCATGCAACTTAGATCCATCACGTGCACAGTTTACAGTGGGGTTTGCGCTCCTGTGAGAATCTAATGTCACTGCTGATCTGGCAGGAGGCGGAGCTCAGGCAGTGATGTAAGTGATGGGGAGCGGCTGTACATACAGGTGGAGATTCTCTGGCTTGCCCACCACTCACCTCCTGCTGTGCAGCCTAGTTCCTAACAGGCCACAGACCAGAACCAGTCTGTAGCCCAGGGGCTGAGGACTGCATGTGTAAAGAAACATATGTAACACATATGTAGTTTATGAAATATATATGTGTGTGATATTTTCAAAATTGGTTATGAGTGGTAATAATGAGTCAAAATGAGAAAGGAAATTTTTATTTCTTCATAAAACAAAAGACTAAATTGAACATTACATGTTATTTTAGTTTTCTATTGTTTCTGTAACAAAAATACCGTAAATTTAGTGACCTAAGACAACCAAATTCATATTGCAGTTCTGGATCCTAGAAGTCAAAAATGGTCTTTTAGGTTAAAGTCAAGGTGTTGGTTGAGCTGTGTTTCTTCTGAAGCCCCTAGGAAAGAATCCATTCCTTGGCTTTTCCACCACATTCCTTGGCTCGTGGCCTGGCATCACTTCTGTGGGGGCCTCCATCGTCACATCACCTCTCTGAGTTTCCTGCCTCCCTCTTACAAAGGCCCTTATAATTACATCAGACCCACCCAGATAATTCGGGATAATCTCCCCAATTCAAGATCCATGATTTAACCACATCTGCAAAGTCTCCTTTGCCATATAATATTCATAAGTTAGGATGTGGATGTCTTTGGAGGACTATTATTCTGCCTGCCACACACATCTTTCTGTTTTGATAAAATCTGTCTTCTTAACAATGACTTAGCCATTTGTTACTTAGTCTCTTCCAAAAATCTACATAGAAAGAAGCATATGTTCTTTCATTAGATATGATATTTAGCTCAACATGGAAGAAGAAAAGGAAAGAGGGAAGAAAGGAGGGAAGTAAGGGAGGGAGAGAGGGGCAGACTCTATGTTAATGTGCCTGAAATAATAAGTGCTCAAAAATATTAGCTGTGATGTGTTTACTTATTCCCTATATAACAAATTCTTATGCTGAGTAGAAGAGTATCCATGGCATTGCTCACATCACAAAAGAAATGGAAGGGAAAAAAAGACAATCTCTGGCCCTTTAAGAATTTATCGTTCATTTTGGAAGACGGCATAAGCACTTGAAAAGACTGAAGAATAGTGCAATGTCACAGCCCCACAGTGTACTAAAATTATTTAAAATGAGAATTTGGAGATGGGTGATAAGAGGTTGGTAGGAGAGTAACTGTCACAGGACTTAATTCAGGGACAGTTTCATGCAGGGAAGATTTGAATCAGGATTTATATGAGGCAAATGGGCATGAAACCATAAGTTACCTAAAACAAAAGAAATTAGAGTAAATGCACATACTGAAGGAATAACTGATGGGAGACATTGGTAAACATTGCAACTTGGTTGGAGAAGAACAATAGATGGGCTTAGAGCGATAGGGAAGGTGTGTTCAATAGAGGAGGCGATGAGTTGAGCAGGCAAAGAGTGAGACCAAAGGAGGTCTTTGATTTTTGTGAAAACATATTTTACTCAAAGTTAGAGATCAAAAATAGATTCTAAACGATCTTACTTTTCTTGAGAATAATAACGGTAATTAAGAGGAAAGGAAAAGGTCAGTGAAGAAAAGCCAATTGAGGTTTAACTGAAGCATACATCACCGGCACCTCCTGGTGGCTTAAATGGAAATCCATCGTCAATACAAACAAGTAGCTCATCTCAATAAAAAGTAGTTAGTAAACAAGGTAAAAACAGAATGTGTCTTTGATAAACAACTTCTGGCTACTGCAGAGGAGTGTTTTGTAGGCTGGGATACATAGATACAGGAAAGACTATAGCTTTAGGCAATTCATAGAAGAGTTGCTTAACTACGATATATAATTGGATTCATGACACTTCTAAGAGTAAAAACAAACAGAAATAACTCAGCTTTACAATGAGGAAATATATAGAGATATAACAAAATGCTCAAAGATTTATATAGATAAATAAAAAGGCTGACTCAATCACATAGCTAGTTAAGTGAAGATTCAGAATTTAATCTCTAGCTTATCTGTTTCTAAGACTCTGGTCACATGAAGTACACAACTACAACGCCGCAATATAGTAGAAAAGGACCACAAAGTTTATATCAACTCACATGTTCTGTCTAGACTCCAAAATTGTGAAAGAAATAAGCAAGACTTCAAGCATTCATCACTTTTTTCCCAAGGAGTTTTAAAAGAAAGAATGTAGAATAAACAAAAAGAAAAAAAACATAATTTTCATAAAAATAAAGTATCCCCAGAAGGCTTACAGGTGCCCATTTCTTTGAGATCTTTCTAATTAAAAAAATAGAAGTTTATTTTTAGTTGTTTTGGATGCAGAAGATCCCACTTATTTCTACATGAGCACAAGCATCTAATTATCAGTAAAGTAACACTTATTGAGAGCCCTCTGGGCCGAAAATTGTACATGCTATCAATAGAATATGTGAACATACTATGTATATTAGAATGCATATTGTAGCCAAGGCCCATGGGCACTATTCCAAAAGTTTATCATCAAACAGAATTAGAAACCCTAGAGAAACTGCTGTAAAAACACTTATGTTGGAAGCATGCGACACACACACACACACACACACACACACATACACTCTCTCTCTTTGACACACCAACTGTAGAAGTCAGTCTATTAATAGAAACCTGTCTGTCCAAAAGGTAGCCACTAGCTACATGTGGCTATTGAGCCCTTGAAATGTAGCTAGTCCAAACTGAGATATGCCAAAAATATAAAATACTCACTAGATTTTGAGGACTTACTGTGACAAAAAATGTAAAATATCTCATTAACAATTTTTACATTGATTACAAACTGAAAAATAATATGTTGGCTATATGAGGTGAAATGAAATATATTATTAAAATTAATTTCATTTAATGGTGCTTTGATCTTAGTTATTTCTTTTCTTCTATT
>NW_012148030.1:335870-351390 GCF_000956105.1 Propithecus coquereli
AAAGAAAAAAAAATTAATTTCACATTTACTTTTTACTTTTTTATTGTGGCTAAGAGAAAAATGTAAATGGCCTATGTGAATTCCATTTGTAGGGTCACATTACATTTCAGTTGGACAGTGCTATTCTAGACCCATGTACTACAGGCATTTTAGATACTGTTGCACTGAGGGGCGTGACAACAGGTTATGCGATGCGTCTAGATGTGTCCAAGTTTGTTGTATATAGTTTCCCAAAACATGGTCCTTTCCAGCCACTGTCAAATTTCTGAATTCAAATGACACGCTCCCAAAAAATTGTTGCAAAAAATTATTTGTCCAAAAGCATGTATTTTTGCATTGCTATTACTTGTCTATTTTCAGCAAAGCTCTAATGTTACCTTTGAAGGTTATAATTCAGTTGCCAGCTCTTCATTCACATCAGATGACATCTTATTCTTTCTGTGCTACTTTAATAGGAAAAGAAATGTGCTGGTAAATATTATTAAAGACCTAGATCATTGCCAAAATATGTTAGAAAGTACCACTACACTGTTGGCCTTGGTCTAAGGATATGAAAAAGAACAAGAGCATAGTTCTTTTCCTCCAAAGGCAAATTTGAAGAGAAAAGACAAATATAAAAGGTGAAAATGCATGGTATCATACACTCTGTGACAAATGAAAAATTCACAGTGTGGTATGGAAATGAAAGCTTGATGAGATGGCTGGAAGTTGATAAGAGTTAACCGGGAGAATCATGGAATAGAAGAATGAAGAGGGGTTGGATGTGAGAAAACATCACAGGGTTAATTTCCTTCCCACTGACTATGAGTTTCTCGTCAAACTCTTTCACCTTCTCTAGAATTGGTTTTCTTCCTGGCTTCTATAAGCCAATACAGTGTTGACATTCATCAAGCTTTGTTGAACTAACACACAAACATGTCTAAAAATGGAGGTACTAACACATATATATCAAGGTTTTGTGAACATTAACTTCAATGACTTTGTAAATTTTAAATCACAATAAACATGCTAGCTGTTTATTCAGCAAATAATATTGAACACATACTGAGTGCCAGGAACTATTGTAAGCTACACCTATTACCTGGGCTTTGAAGAAAGGATAGAGCTTAGGTAAACAGTGCGGAAGGAAAGTGTTGCAGGTGGAGAGAAAAGGTTGGAAAGACACAGAGGAGTTGCATCCTTTATTACTGTAATATTCTAACTGATTTCCTTATTTTCAATCTTCTGTACTTCTAGCAGGTACACACACAGAAAAAGAGGGTCCATTTTCATTATTGGTGGTATTTATATTCTATATAGTTGATATGAATACTAAATTAGCAAATACTGAGCCATTGCTCCTAGGGGAAATACAGATTTAGATTTCTATGAAACTCTGATCACAATATTTTCATTAACTGATCAATACAAAACCTTGTTCTGTGCATATTTCTGTTTAAAGATATACAATATATACATTCACACACACACGACATATATATATATATCTATATATATATATATATATGCACATGCATACACCTTGGTACAAGTGTGAGGAGTTTCTTTCTCTTGGGCTTATACCTTAAAGTATAATTGTTGGGCCATAAGATATGTGAAAATTTGGCTTTACAAAAAAATTCCAAATTAATTTCCAAAGTGGTTATATCAATTTATATGCCATAGCAATTTATCAAGTTTTAATTTTGAAGTACCTTTCTTTTTTTTTTTGAGACAGAATCTCACTCTACTGCCCTGAGTAAAGTGCCATGGCATCAGCCTAATCACAGCAACCTCAAACTCCTGGGCGCAAGCGATCCTCCTGCCTCAACCTCCCGAGTAGCTGGGACTACAGGCATGTGCCACCATGCCCGACTAATTTTTTCTATATATTTTTAGTTGTCCATCTAATTTCTTTCTATTTTTGGTAGAGACGGGGGTCTCGCTCTTGCTCAGGCTGGTCTCAAACTCCTGAGCTCAAACGATCCACCCGCCTCGGCCTCCCAGAGTACTAGGATTACAGGCGTGAGCCACCGCGCCTGGCCATGAAGTGCCTTTCTTAAAATGTTGATCTCTTTTTTTATTCACTTTCAAATAAGCAGACTATTCTTTTTATTTAAAATTTCTGGCTATGTCACAAAGAAATGTGAAGCAGTTTATAATAGATTAATAACTTCTTTATACAATAGGAAAATTGAAATTATAATTAGAAAAATCAGAGAACTTATGGAATCCAAGATTCCATGAAAAAAGGCCAGAAGTTTCTGAATTAAACGCAAAATGTGTATGCATGTGTGCATTATTCTGAAGTACACAGCTTTCTTTAAATTCCCAAAGATTTCTGTAACCTGAAAAATGTTAAGAACCATGGCTAAAGAATAAATTGAAAGATCATCGTACTAGAATTCTGGAATAAGCTATTTGAAAAGAAAAAATATAGCCCTAAACTTCCTGGAAAGTATAACAAGGAAGAAGCATGATTTATTATATAGTTTGCACAGGACAAAAGGAAAAATACTAGTCTTTATTTTAATAACTATGTTTTGCTCAGGCTATCATTTAAAAATCATATGTACTTCTTATAGCTCACACTGAAATTGAGCCTTGTAGAATAGCATAAGTTTCAAAAATTAGTCATTGATAATGCACCAAGTAAAACTCCAGAGTCAATAAAATGGAAAATTACCTATAAAAAGAAGAGAAAAGATGAAGTGAGTAAGATATGGAAATTATAAAGTGTTTCTAGCAGAGAAGCGTGAAGCAAAAAAGAGAATTAATATATAGTTCACTTTCTTATTCAGTGCTAAGCAATTGGTAAAGGAGGGCCTCATTCAGTAGAGATTGTATGTTTCACGAGGAAGAACAGTTACATCTGACCACCCTGGGAGAGGCTTATAAAACTCTTCCAAGCTAGTAAGGGAAAAGAGGCAGACAATTAAAACAGGAAGTACCAGCTGGGGAAGATCTCCACTGGTGTTCACAAGTATACTGGGCACATAATGAAAAACAGAACAATGGATGCGGGGAACTCCCAGGAACCTCTCTATCGGGAGGAGGGACCAGGTGGCCCTCGTCAGGAAGTGTTTGCTAGTTTGTGTTCTTAAAACCCATCAAACCCCTGAGAGGCTATTTTCCCTTAAAATAAAAATAAAATTAAAACAAAAATTAGTTTTATGTCTTCATCAACAGGATAGTGAGCATTTCCAATGGGATTTAGATTTTTTTTTCAGTTGTGTCTCAGCTTTTTGTGATTATACAATTGGTAAAATTTTATACAGAAGCTTTTCATCTAATGTGCATAGCTTCTTACATACGTGGTTAAACAAAGAGATTCCTTTAAAATATTGTCTGTTATTACCCAGAACAGTCTAGCAAAATTTAAAATCAGGTAAAAAACATCAAGAAATATGATTGTGGAGTGTCTCATTCACTATGGAAGTGTAAAGATAAAAGTAATATGGAGAAGTCATAACTGCAATTGTCTACTTTTATAGAAACAAATATGTCATCATCTACCCGATGAGAAAGAAAAAAATGTCTACAGTTGTATATCCTTTAACATTACTAACATGTTTTCTTGCTCAGATTTAATCTCCCTTTCTCTCTCTCTCTGGGTCTTAGACCCTCAATCTTTCAATGTGTTCTATTGTCTTTCTCATGGCTACTTCCGGATCTCTCCATACAATATGTTATGTGAGCTTCTCATGATTAGAGAACACTATGCACTAAAAAGAGAAGGCATTACATTTAATAAGGGAAGTAGGAATGAGAAACCACCTACATGGTCCAAGTAATCATGCCAAATTCTATGTGAAGTCATGCCTAAAATCCAGCAATAGCAAGAGTGATTTTTCATTGGCTACCAAGTGATTATCTGAGGTATAATCAGTGTTGCCCTAAACAGTCTCAAGTGAGACCAACTTTTTCCACCATAAAACACTTCCATCTCTGGAGTTTAGCTCAGCAGGCAGTAGAGTTAGACAGAAAGGCCTTAATTCTATTTCACTGGTTGGAGAACATTAAACTCACCTCATTCATTCACACATTCAGCATTTATTGACAGCAAACACTAGGTCAAATGCTTTCCCATGAGCTGCAAATACAGGATGTTTGAATTTTACCACGTTGAGTTATCATTTTGCTAGGCAATCAATGCCAACTTGAATTTATTTCTCTTATTCTAATTACTAGTAATCTCAAATTTACAGCTGTAGGAATTTCAACTGTTACTTAGCTGTCACCTGAGGTCACTCTCACTCTTGCAACTTAAATAAAATTGGCTTCAATCCCTTATCCTAAGCCCTCTTGAATGATTTTTCCACAACACTTTTCAGATAAGTCTGTGTGGCAAACTTTGAGAATATTTTGTGTAACAGAGCCGACATAACAGAATACCACATAACAAAAAGAAAATGTAAAATACTGGACTGTTTTGGTTGTCCCTTAGAGAGTGACGACCTATCCCAAAATGTAGTGGTTTAAGGCACTTTATTGACTCATAATACTTTAGGCCAAAAATTGAGAAAGGGCTTGACTGACAGCTCAATATGGAATCCAAGGAACAGCTGGGGAGGAAAGACTCTTCCGAGATGGCTTCTTCATGCAAATATCTGGTGCTGTGATGCTCCTTGGCCTGTCTCTCCACACGGAATCACATGGTAGTTTTCCTTCTCATATGGAGGATATTTTCTGTGGGGAAACTGAACTTAATATTACCTTACTGAGAAATGTTGAAGGAAGTGACTAATTACATGCTGCATACACTACCATGAGCAAACTTTGACGATGCTGATAAAGAATTATGAAGAACACAACATTGAAGTGAGCCTGATAAAGATTTATGAAAAACAGGACATCAGAGTAAGTTCAATGTAACTAGTGATGCAAATTGATTATCTGCTTACTGTTTACTAAAAGTAGGATAATGTATAACAACTGTAGCTTCAATTTCATGTAAATAGAGCTGAAAATCCACTACACTTTTATAGCCACTTGCCGGTTACTTGAATATATAATATTTGAGGTATTTTTTTTTTTGCTCCATAATAAAATCAGTTAATTGTATATTTATAAATTGGCATCTTCCTTTTGGTCTTGACTTCTGTCCCCCCACCCCAGCTTGCACTGCCAATACTTTCAAGAGACAGAAAACAGACACTGCTA
Organism: Propithecus coquereli; assembly: GCF_000956105.1. NCBI lineage: Eukaryota > Metazoa > Chordata > Mammalia > Primates > Indriidae > Propithecus > Propithecus coquereli. The sequence continues at coordinate 341,013 of NW_012148030.1, forward strand.
GTTCACCTAGGGGCTATGCTGGAACTTAGGCAGCATCGATTCAGTCTTTGGTAGAGCTGTAGAGCAAATGAGAGCTGTTGCAGCTACAAGTAGGAAAATTCAATCTTCCACATAGGTGCTTATTCTTACACATTTGCCAGTCACTCTTGCCTCCGAAATTACTCTCCTACTGACATTTCTGCTCAGGTCCTCAACATTGTTCAGTCCTCCTCTCCCTCTCGTTTTTCCTCCCCTTGGCTATTCTATTAATATCTCCTCCAATCTAAAAGTTCTTGTAACTTTCTTAGACAGGTTTGTTGTATTGATTGATTGATCCATGTCCTTATCTCTGTCATTAAATCATCTCTGCTATTCCCAGGAAGCTTTATCTTTAAAACAACATCTATCGAGTTGTGTTTTAAATAGACAATTGTCTTTCTGAAAGGAAATATGTGCTAGATATTAAAATACTAATTTCCACCCTCACTGTATTTAAATCTCTTATATTAATAGTAACCACAAATAGGAAATGCCCAAATTTAATTTGGGTTTTTTAAAACAATTTTTTTTGATTAATATGAAATGTTTATTTAATACCATTTACTTTATTCTTGAAGTATAAGGAAAACTATATTTGATTCTGGAGAATTCAAATCCAACTGTGAATTGTATTTGTTCCTTTTTCTTGTATCCATCCCTAAGCCTAATTTTACTCAAAAATTCTTCCTGTATGAATAAAAGCTAAATGCTGCAGAGGGAACAGGAAGACCTGAAGTTTGTATATTTAGGGCAAGCAAAGCTGTTTGTTATCAGCTTCTGCTGCTTTCAATCTATAACGCAGTTAAGAACACGGCAATTATGCATAGTAAGTTTTCCTTTCAAAGCTAAAATACAAAAGAAGCCCTTGTCAAGAATTATTAATGTCTTAAGTGAAGTTCATCAGAGCCAAAGCCATTCTAGAGAATAAATCTACCTAACATAGGAAAGTGTGTGTACTTGTAAAGAAGTAGTGGGGGATTTGAGGAAGAAGGTGAAGGACTCATTTTCTTACAAGAGAGAGGAAAAAAATGGATATTTTGTAGGATGAAAGAAAACATAACCTCAATAATAAATAAATCCTCTTTTGAGAAAATAAGCTTAAGTGAAAAGGGAAACTAGAGGTCAAAAATGAAAACCCAAGTTTAATTCAGAAAAGAATGTTATAGAAAGAGCACAGGGCTCGGATCCGAGCAAGGATTTAATCGGGGTGGTGGCAGAGGGTGAAGCGTAGGAAGCTTATTTGACCAGGACCATTATTGAAAATGTGGGGCAAATATATAATTTGTATGTTGCCTGCAAAAAAGGTTATACAATGCCAAAATATCCGAATTAATATATACATTGTTCACCATAAATTTTTTCTTTTTGTTTTGACAAGAAAAAGGCATTATTTGTTAAATATAAACATTTAAAGTGCAGCAAAGTTTTCTAGTGCTGATTTTCCTTTCTTTTGTTTTTTAATATATCGAAGTCTAAAAGGATTGGGAGGAGGTCCAATCATTTAAGACCTCTGAGACTGCTGCCACTTGTTAACTGTGTAAACTTGGGAAACACACTTAGTGCCTTTGCAGCCCAGTTTTATCATACGGAAGAGGGAATAATAATGCCTGCCTTACCTAGGCTTTAAGGTTGCTGTGAAATTTTTTGTGTAAATCACAAAGCACAGCATAGAGGTAAGGGGCTTCTCTAGTTTGAATGTGTCCCCCAAAGTTCATGTGCTGGAAACTTAATTCTCAATGCAACACTGTTGAGAGATGGCACCAGTAAGAGATAATTAGGACATGAGAGCAGAGCTGTTACTTAATGCTTTTATTTCAGGAATAGATTAATTATCTGAAAAGTGAGCTCTTGGTAAAAGAATGAGTTTGGCCCCCTTTCTTCCTCTTTCTAGCATGCTCTCTCACCATGTGATGCCTTCTGTCATGTTACAAGGCAGCAAGAAGGCCCTCACCAGATGTGGCCCCTTGATCTTGGACTTCCCAGCTTCCAGAACCACGAACCAAATAAACTCCTATTGTTTATAAATTACCCAGTCTGTGGTATTCTGATGTAGCAGCACAAAATGGACTAAGACAGGGGCCCTGACGTGATTGTGAGAAAGAGCAACAGTCAACCTTTGAAAGTAATTTTGCAGTAAGTCAAGCTGTTCGTTCAAGAAATTTTGAAGCCAGAGTTAGAAATGAGTTTTCTGTCATTGCCAGAGTTGCTCCCATTTCACAGACCCTTGGCCTCAAAGTCATCACCAGATCAAATACCGATCATGGCTCTCCAGGTGTCTCTCTCCAATATGCCTTTCAAGCAAGTTTTGCTGAAAATTCAATTTTTACTTAATGAATTTGTTTTCCCTGTGACATCAAAATAGTGAGTCCATGTGTGTGCATGCACACACACATACACCCTTACAATATGTAAGAGTAAAAATTAATAGAAATAACAAGATTTATTAGTCGATATATCATTCTAAACTTAAAAGAGGATTTTGCAAGGTTGGGTTCCCCAGGAAGTAGACTCTGAAGGGGATATTTGCTTGCAGGAGTATTTTGAGGTGCCTTTACTTCCTGTGGGGAAGTGAAGAAATCAGGATTCCAAAGAGGAAGAAGTTGAACTGTGATGAACTTGTAGCAAAAGCTTTAGCAGATCCCATGGGGAGCCGTGGACCCAGAGTGGCCCTTCAGAGTAGTCTAAAATTGAGGTGAGGGGACAGGGCTTTTATACCCCTATATCAACTTATCCCAGGCTACCCTAGAGAAGGGGGGTATCCTTGAGCAATCTAACTTTCTTTAGCTGAGGACAAATGTCAGAAAGGGACTCAGCTTAGAGATATCAGTCACCAACACTCTCATGAGATGAGTAATTTAGTTCTTCAGTCTTGGGGTGTGACCCAGGTCAGCACCACAGAATCCACTACAGTCCACCCCTCACACCATTGAGATCCACATACCTCATATAATCAGTCCTGGAAGCAGTGCCATTGTTCCTGGAGGAAGCTTACAAGAAGATGGTTAATGGGATGAACATTTAGCTCCACCAATTAAATTAGTTTTGAAGCTATTCCTGATAGTTATCACACCCTTCTTCATTACCATTCAAGATTTCCCTCACTTTCCGCTGACACATGTCTGTTAGTCTCAATGGCTTTCCTGATAGAGGAATCCAAAGTTCATCTCTGAGGTGTCAGTCTGCCCTTCTCAACCTTTGGCTGCCTAACTTGTCCATTCATTATCAAAATTGAGTAAGGAAGTACGAAGAGATAGCCAAATGGATCACCTGAGTAGAGTGCCAAACAGTATTTGCTGCTCTTGTATTTCCCAGTATTTCCTCCTCTTGGTAATCAGAATTACTCACCAGGTTGGTGACTCCTTTATTTTCATGTCATTCTTGTGGCACAAGAAGCTTAAAGTGATTGGACAGTTAGTTGCTGAAGCTTGAGCTTTAATAGGATTTTTTCTGTGTTCTCTGGCACAAGTTTTCTCTCTCTGATAACCAAGACTTCTGAACTCACAGAGTCCAGAGTTGTCAGAATGAGAAACACAAATTCCCTAAGTGGGTCAATGGGAATAATAATTAAATAGACTCGAAGGATGGACATATTTGAAACACGGACTTCGGTGGGGGGGGGGAAACCAAGGGCAACACACATAACCTAAACATATGTACACCCATAATTTGCTGAAATAAAAAAAAAATAATAATAATAATTAAATAGACTACTCCTACTTTCATTGCTTAGTTCTAGGACTCATGTGTTCTATCATTTGGGGACGTAGCACTATATATGGTTGTTGCCTTATAGAAAGCATTGCCAAAGTGTTCTATTCAAGCTGTCCTCAGATGTTCATTAAATGGGTTGCACCATTATTAAAAAGACTGCCAACTCCTGGGAGAATTGGGATGTGATAGGAGCAAAAAATCCTATGGGGGTAAACTGATGCCAAACTCACACGTCAATGGATCAAATATTCTGTAAGTCCTCTAATTGTGGCTCTGTCTGAGTCCTGCTGACAAAAAAGGCAAACCCATACCTGAAAGAACATGTACTCCCAAGGCAGAAGGGGCCTTATATACAGTCAATTTGCCAGCATGGGGCTAATTGATCTCCTCAATGGATAATGCCATATTTGGGGCTCAGAGTTGGTCTTTGTTCCTGGCAGGCTGGAATTTGTTAATGGCAGTAACTAGATCAGCTTTGCTGGATGGAAATCCGTGCAGTTTGGCCAATGCACGGCCTCCATCCCTGCCACCAAGCCCACTCTGTTTCATGTACCCAATGTGCCGGTATTAGGGTGGTTGGCATGAGCTGATTGAGTCACCCAGTCTACATGGTTGCTTAATGTCTCTTCTGTGATGGATTTTTCTGCAGCATTAATAAGCAGTAATAAATCCAACACACTTCATGCCCACTCCCAATGGGTTATCCAAATGCTTCTTCCCCAGAACTCCTTGTCCCCAGTATTTTATTCTTTCTTCTTCCAGCCCTTTGATTAACCAGCCAAGCCATTTTTCACTGCCCATGTGTCTGTATTATTATTACCTCATACTAATTCTCTTTCCACATAAAATACATGGCCAGATACACTGCTCAGAGCTCTGGTCACTGGGATGATTTTTCCTTAAAACATCATTCAATGCCACTCCTAAGTGGGCTATGGTGCACCGTGGTCCATCTTCTGTTTGCTCCCACATACTGAGCTGACCCATCTCTGACATAAGCTTGGTTTTTTCCCTCCTCTGCCAGCTGGTCGTAAGGGAGCCCCTCATATGGTCACAGGTGTGAGCTGAGGGAGAGCTGGGAGAAGAGTGGTGGATGACACAAGGGTCTGGGTCTGGGCCATCTGCTGCTGAATTTCTCTTGTGCCTCTGGCCTTCTTTTTATCTAAGCCCAGCTACATCATTGCCATGCTATAATGGATTATTGCTGGCCCTGCCCAACATTTTGATGTGGTAAATTTGCCTGAACGCTGACCATGATGGGTAGGCCTGGTGTTGTGGTTGCTTGATGGCCAAGGTCAGGCATTCTCTCTTTATCAGGGCCCAGTAGCAAGACAGGAGGTGTTTTTAATAATTAATAATGTTAATAATGTGTTAATAATAATTCTTTGATGTAGACAGTATGGTCTTACTACACAACACTAGCACTTTACTTTAGGATGAAGGGTTATCTGCCACCAGGGCTATATTTCTCAGCCTTTAGGGCCTCTATAAACATTCTAAAACAAAATGAAAAGCCAAATTTAACAACCTTTTGTACATATATTCTCGACCGCATTAAGGTGCAAGGATAGACCTTAGGGGCCCGCATCTGTATAGCTAACACTTACCCAGGTTTACCGTAGCATGGGCTGAAAGGAGCAGAGGAAGTTTTTAAGATTTCAATGTCCTCTTTCTTCTAATAGTTCTACAAATCTAAAATAAAGTGTTTATAAAATATTATCAGAACCCTCTAAGATTCTAAAATTAAAGGCAATGCCTACTTCACCTAATCCTTTAAACTTGGAAGATGCACAAACATACAAGTGATTCTGTTCAACATGAGAAAAGATAAAAGACAATGAAAATCAGGTCAAAGTCAGAACTGAGGCAGATAATGTTCATGACTTACATTTCTTCTCCTTAAAGGTATAGAAGTACAATTTCTTCATTGCCTATGTTACTTTATATTTAACACTGAAAAAGAATACTCCATCTGTTCTGTTTACTTTGAAATGAAGCATTCCTAACTCTCATGAGTGATGTCATTGTCTTCTAATAGGAAGTGCAATTTGTGTTTTCCAAAGGTACAATATATCTAAAAAACATAATATAGAAGACGCCTAAATGAATACTTGTAGAAAAAGTAGGGCATTGTATGAAAAGGAATTACATACAATATTGTATTATAGAGCTCAAGATTGAGGAGCAAACCTTTTAAGGGGAAGGGATTTTCCTGTTCTTAAAAAAACAAGGATGTTATTAGAGAAGTCTGAGCCCTGCAGACTTCAGTTCGCTGTAGCAAAAAGGCTCTGGGAAAGATGAAATCATCTGTATTATATTATGAGCAGGCAGGCTAGTTGAAAAGGGACATTGAGTATGCAATGTGGTAGATATTAGCAAACACTTAAGAGAAACCACAAAAAACTTCATGCATTGGCCTGGAGTAAGCCTTCAACATCTGCTTAGGCCCTTCAGAGTCTACACTGCTAAGAACATAAGTCAGTTTGTTGGTCATTCTTCTGAACTTGAAGCCAGATGAGCAAATCCAAGCCATTTTATGATACGATCATTCAAATCATTCCAGTATGTTACAAGATTTTTTGCCTTTGCCTTGAGCTTCAAAAAGAATTAGGCGGCATTTGTAACACTTCACACATTCCAAGGAAACGATTGAATCCAATGGTGAAAATTTTCAAGTTCTAATGAATTATTAATGTATAATTTATGTTAAGCATCTAACTTAAAATGACGCTTTTCTATAGAGCCATTGTGCTAAAGTACAGTAAGACAGTAACTGCTATTTCAATGTTCATTATTATTACTTTATTATGTTTATGCTCTCATTTATTTATCCTTATTATTTAATAATAAAAATTTACTATGAAATGGTGCCAATCCCTTGACAGGTTCATCTAAAAAGAGGAGATATACCAATCAAGTGTAAGGTTAACAGAAGGGCATGTAGAGATGCCCACACTACGAGAGGAATTCCATTACATCAAAATGTTCAACAACTGACTTTAAAACATACATGTTTTAAATTTATGAAACTAAAAACAATGAAGTAGATATTTGGGTTATTTCATTGCAGTCAAATACATTTTCTTGTTATCCATGAAATATTTCTTTATACATGGTCTTATTTCTCATAATCTTTATCAGAGAATCTTCATGAGCAGAGCAAGAAGTGAATAACATCCTCTCATTGCAGAATTAATCTTATTCTCAGAAATGGCAGACCTAGAACATTTAACATACACCTAATGGCCTTTCCGTTCTCTGTTAGGTTGGATTTTTGCCTATTAGATTGGTGCTTCCTAGAAAGAGGTGGGGGTGGAAGAGAAAGGGGTTAGGGATAAGGACTGTGCAGAAATTTTAAGTTGACTCACAAATGTTCTATGTTTTTCTGAAATTCTGAGATGCTACGTCTAATTTTTCTGTTTTGAGATTTAACAATGACAGTGACAACAACATCAAGGTATGAAACTGTTTCTATCTGCCAAGAAATATGCTTAATCCTATATGTATATTTTTCTATACCCACAACAATCCCATAGAATCTGTGCTGCTATTACTATGTCTTATTTTTTATGCTGAGGAAACTGAAAATTATAGGAGCCAAATAACAATCTTGAATTTGTACTCCAAGGCATCTGCAAGGTCCAAAGCTTAAAACCTAGCCATCTCTAAATATCTGTGAATAAACAGCTAAGAAGAATTAAGCCTATATTATGGTTTTTGAGCCTGTTGAAATCCACATTTTAGTCAACACACTAATACCCAAGTATATATGCCCTGAATAGTTAACTGGTTTAACTTCAAGATATTGATTTTCTTTTTCTGGAGAAAAATTTTTTAAAAAAGAAAAAGAATAGCAAAGTAAAGGTAGGCTTTGGTCATTTGGAGTTGACTAAACCAAAGATCCTTGAATCGTTTTCAAGCAGCTATAACCATGGGATGATCAGTGGGATCCTTAGAAATCACAAAGGGAATTGGAGTTTCCAGCTCCCAAAGAAGCAGCAAATAAATGATTGTTCTGCTTCTCCACTCACAAGTGAACATTTTAGGATGCCAACATTTTCTTCTGGGCCTTGCCGAGAAAGTGGCTGATTCACATTTGCAAACCTGAAAGTATTTTGTGACAATACAGTAGTATCCAGGACCTTACTGGATTCACATCTGCGGCACCCAGAGAATTAGGAAGTGTGAGCTCTATCTCTTTTTCTCCTTTACTTTGTCTTCAAGTCAATTCCTCTGGCCAAATAATGTCAGAGATGTGAGGCACCTCACAGAGCATCCAGCCCAGTGTCTCCATACTGGGCTCTTTAGGAATTCACAAAGACTTCTAGGGAGGACTCCAGCAAGAACAGTTGTGATGAAATCACATCCAAGATTGTCTGTCACTCTGCACTGCTTCCTAAAATTTACCTACCTTGTCTCCTTTTCTTCAAGGAGACATTTGAGGTCTGTGAACTCACCTTTCCCCTGCCTCTCTTTCACAATCAGCCTTGGTCTAGCTTACAAAATAAAGGTCTATTTCTCCTCCATTTGAAATTTTTCTTGGGTGCACTGCCCAGGATGTAAAGTCTTCTTGTTTGCTACACAAAAGGGCAATTCAAAGATGTCCTGAGAATAGACGTTCAAGAGTGCCAAGCATAAGAGAGTTTTCTCAAGTATCTTCTAGTTTCATATAAGGATGAAAAAAAGCGAAACGTAGAAGTTACATGAATGACTGCTGATCAAGCAGCTGAAAAGTACAGGATTTGAGATGTAAAATAGCATAAGCCTATTGGCTGCAAAGTCTGTCCGCTTCCCTCTTTAAATGTTAAAGCAGATCAAGACTCCTAAGTGTCTGGCACTCCATCATCTAAGGTCAGTTTTTTTCTTTTCTTACTTTAAATATTCAAGCCTGAAGTGGAAAAGGTCACAAAGGAGTCAGAAACTCAAGTGGAATTAAAACTACAACCACAGTCCTTCAATATGTATAGCCAATGTATGGCATTACCTTCTAAACTAATACTTCTTTTTTTCTTAAAAATATAAAAGATAGAATTACAAAGGGTCATGTTACCCATGCTCTAAGCATTAACTGCAGCAAGTGGGAGTTTAATAGCTAGTTTTTGAGCCAATTTTTGCAAAGGCAATTTTTCCCCCTTTCTGTGCTCTCAGACCATTTCTGCAAACTAATTTGGTTTACAAGCAAATTGTACCTTCAAGTGACTTCAGTTAGTGTAAGCAGCCAGGTAGTTGAGAGTCATTTTAAATTTATGTCCTGTTGTTTGCCTTTTGAAGGGATTTCCCAGAGCCGTGCCTTGTGTCCCCACCCCATCTCCTAATATTTCATTCCTTCAGAAAACCCCTACCAACAGTTAGAAGTGAAGGATTTTCCTGAAAAACCTTGTCACCAAGCTGAAAGAGTTTTCTGTCCCAATATAAAACATGGAAAACACTCTTCCTTCAGTGACTTACCCCCTATGATTGTCAAATGGAAGGAAGGAAAGAAGGAAGGAAGGAAGGAAGGAAAGAAGGAAGGAAGGAAGGAAGGAAGGAAAGAAGGAAGGAAGGAAGGAAGAAAAAAAGGAAGGAAGGAAGGAAAGGATAGAGGAAGGGAGAGAAAGGAAACTAGGGATCTGAGTTTTGATTTAAGCATTTCTACCAATTCACTGTGTGAACTTGGGCAACTCCCTTCACTTCTCTGGTTTTCTGTTTATAGACTCTGTAAAATTTGGTTAATAATTCTATCTTCATAAATTTATCAAGAGGGTGATATGAGGTTATAATATAATTTAATTGCACAGTTTAGTTTCTTGCACAGAATAAAGTCTCAGAATAAAAATATAGAGTACAGCATTATTGGGGACCTGTTTATGAGATATGACTCTGCAATGAAATTATCATTTACTCAGTAGAACTTACTTCACAGAATATATTTGGCTCCTATATGGATCTACCAGGTGATGGGGTAGTTCTTCATCCAAAAAAACAGACTGACTCTCCCTTCTTTCCAACTCATACATTGTGATTGTGAAAGAATTACTGTTTCTCAGATTTCAGCTTCCATTTCCCAATGGAGAGACATTGAGAGAGTGGTGAGAACAGGAGAAACAAGAAGAGGATACATGGCCAAGTTATCACCAATTCAGTGAATGAATATTTGAATAAGTGATTACTGAACAGAATCAAGTCAACTAAATGCAGAGTGTATCTTTTTACATGTGTCTAAGTTGGGTTTCAAAGATTTATCAAGCCACCAATTTTTATTTTAAATAGATGATAATGAGTGACATTTACAAAGAAATTTTTCTTCATTAGGTTTATTAGGTGCTTTGTGTTAACTCATTTAATCAGTACCACTCTTCAAGATATGTACCAATAGTCCTATTCACATACAGATGAGGGTTTATGCTCCACCAAGGTTATGCATTTGGCCTAATTTATACATTTCATAAGTTGCGGAGCCAAAGTTTGGACTGGGCATTCTGGATCCAGAGCAGCTACCTTAACCATAGGATATATTGCCTGTAACTTTCAAGATAGTTAGAGAGAACAGAACAGAAAAGAATGGCAAATTAATGGGAGTTTGTTTATGTAGTAATTTTTTATTAAAATACATTCTAAGTGAATATTATAATGAATATAAAGTATTTCATGAAAATGAGAATTTACTGGT
>NW_012148030.1:352976-354130 GCF_000956105.1 Propithecus coquereli
CTTCTCTGTGTCTCTGATTTCTTCATATCTAGAATGGAAATCATGCCATTGAAAATATCTTTTGGAAAGAGACTATTTAAATAAGGAAAATCAAACCAGTGGTAAAATTTCTAACTTGTCCAATGACCTGCAAAGACTAATGATCCTATCTCACTAAAAAGAGAGAATTCAGTCATCTAATTATCCAGACTTTCTAAACCACTCTCTCCGGTGACCAAGGACTCATAGTTAGCTGGGGGTAAGCACACAATCAGTGAACATAAAAAAATGGTAATGCTCACTAGAACACAGGAGAACTTGATTGTGATCCTTGAAAACTTTACTTATTTTCTAAACCAATGGAAACATGGTAAGATGTACAGAAAGGGGCACGGGGGAGATCTTTTGGCAATTCTGTCACTCTGAAAAGGAAGGTGCACATGTAGCACCCCAGCCTAACTGCTATTAAAGCTATCACAGCACATCTGAGGTCTGCACATGTAATAAAATGAGCTGAGCATAAGATCTGAAATTGCAGATTAGGGATTTAAGTACCAACTCTGCCACTTTCACGTGAGTTAACTCTCAATTCCCACATTCTAAATGGTGGAAATAAATAATACCTCATCAGAGTGCTGCTATGAAGATTAATTGGGCAAAACACATATAAAAGGACTAATCAAGAACAGCCCTCAAAAGATAGTCAGTTAATGTTAGTCCCCTGCAGTTACTGAGTAAGATTTTTCCATTAAAAGCTGCTGACTCTCACCATCCAGGTTTATGGAAAAGGAAAAATAATGAAGTCTTGGGATCAAAAATAATTTTCTAACTCAACTTAATTTTGTTTGCATCAAATTTTCAGGCTTGAAAATTATACATTTTTGGCTTCCACCTAGTAGTTTATATGCAGAGAGAGGTCATTGTTATAAAAATGGTTAGATTTCTAAGTAATATTATATACGAGATCCAAATATCAGATAATTTGGCTAGATGATCTATATATCCAGAGGCTCTATGATCTCATCTTTCTATCCTAGACCCCCAGTAATAAATAACCCTTTTCCAACCCTGACATTCATTACATACTCCCACAACTCAAGGTAGGTCAATGTCTCTCAAGAACATCGCAACTCACTCCCTCTCTCTCTCTCTCTCTCTTTCCCTCTCTCTCTCTC
>NW_012148030.1:355021-419289 GCF_000956105.1 Propithecus coquereli
TCTCATCTGTTCCTTTTTACTTTTTTAAATGTGGCTACTGGAAAATGCAAAATTTTTATATGGGCTAGCATTGTATGTCTATTGGATGTGCCGGTGTAGAGGATTCCGAGTAGAAATTCATTCTTCCTAGGCTTCCTCCAGTGAGGAGCTCAATGACTATATGGACAGCCTATTCCATAAAATGGCTCTATTTGTTGAAAGGATTTTTATATTTGTGGAGTCACACTCTTTTGCATTCTTGACCTCATGGCTTCTATTTTAGTCTATGAAAGGAAAAATCTAGCATATTTCCTTTTCCATGTGTCGACCCTCCAGAAACTGAAGAGAGTTATAACAGCAGTAATAAAAGTAATATTAACTAAGTATTTATAGTATGTCAGGCCCTGGGCTATATGCTTGACATAAATTACCTCATTTAACCTTTGAGATAAGCTATAATATAATCCCCAATTTATGGATGAGGAAACTGAGGCTGAGAGGAAATAAGCAGTTGCATAGAAGTGCTTAGCATGCTACTTGGCACATAATAGACACTTAAATGTGAGTTGATATTACTATTGTCACTACTACTTCTGCTGCTTTTTTTAGCAATAAAGTTTTTCTTATTGATATATAATAGTTGTACATATTTATGGGATACATGTGCTATTTTGATACATGCCTGCAATGTGTAATGATAAAATCAGGGTAATGGGGATAACCATCACCTCAAACATTTACCTTTTCTTTATGTTAGGAATATTTCAATTCTTCCCTTCTGGTTATTTTGAGCTATACAATATATTATTGTTTACTATAGTCATCCCCTACTCTACTATTGAACATTAGATCTTATTCCTTCTATTTAAATGTATTTTTGTACCTATTAACCAACATCTCTTCATCCCTCCTCCGGCCTTCGTAACCACCAATCAACTCTCTATGTCCATGAGATCTACTTTTTCAGTTCTCACACGTGAGTGAGAAGGTGTAGCATTTGTCTTTCTGTGCCTAGCTTATTTCATTTAACATAATTATTTAATACCTCCAGTTTCATCCATGTTGCTACAAATGACAGGATTTCATTCTTTTTGTTGGCTGAATAATATTCCATTGTATATATGTACCACATTTTCATTATCCATTCATCTGTTGCTGGACACTTAGGTTGATTCCATATCTTGCATATTGTGAGTAGTGCTGCAATAAACATGGAGTGCAGACATCTCTTCACTATATTGATTTCCTTTATTTTGGATTATACCCAGCAATGGGATTGCTGGATCGTATTATAGTTCCACCTTTAGTCTTTTGAGGAACTTCATACTCTTTTCCCTCGTAACTAAACCAATTTACATTCCTACCAACAGTGTATGAGCATTCTCCTTTTTCTACATCCTCACAGCATCCATTATTTTTTGTCTTTTTTATTAAAACCATTTTAACTGGGGTGAGATGATATAACATTGTGGGTTTGATTTGCACTTTCCTGATAATTAGTCATGTTGCACATTTTGTCATATACCTGTTGGCTATTTGCTTGTCCTCTTTTGAGAAATGTCTATTAAATCCTTTGCCCGTTTTTCAATTGCATTATTTGTTTCCTTGTTCTTGAGTTGTCTGAGTTCCCCATATATTCTGGTTCTTAATCCCTCATTGGATGGATAGCTTGCAATATTTTCTATCATTCCACAATCTGTCTCCTCACCCAGCCAATTTTTTCCTTTGTTGTACAGAAGGCTTTTAAAAAATTTTTAATTGATGTATAATAATTGTACATAATCCTTCTATTGCAGAACTAAGAGAGAGCCCCTTTCCTCTCGGTTACCAATCAGGCATAAATTTCCCTGCATTTCCAGATTGTCCTGATGACCGCAAGCATGCCTAATAGTATCTGTACCTTAGTGCCATGAGGAAGAAAGGTGTACATTATGGCCATGAGTCAAGGTGCTGTTGGGTTTTGGTTGCAAGAGTTTGATTCAAGTCCATATTATTAAGTTAATTGCCACAGAAGTAGCTGGGGATGGAACAAATGGCGAAAGATCCTGCAGACTAGTGGGGCTGAAGTGATGAGGATTCGGTGTCTGATTCAAAAGAGCAACTCATTTGTAGAGCATGAAGCACAATGTGTGGTAACTTAGAAACATACTTATGATGTTGCTATTGGCAATATTATATTGAGAATGTGGATTGATTCCTAATATTACTTTTAAGCCATGATGCAACTTTATTTTCTCACAACTATGACTCATTTTCTATTTTCTAAATCAGAAACTATATTTTAAATACAGGCTGATTGAATAAGTATATTTTTGTTATATTGCTTTCAAACACAAAAGACTTTCTCCTTGAGGAAATGACCACTCGTGGATTACTTGGATATCACCATGAAAATCAGAAAAATAGAAGAGCTCAGCGTTTAATAACTTGATATATTATGGAAGAATCAAATGATTCCGTAACTTTGGGCTAAGCTCCCACAGGGTCATCCAGCATATGAGTATGTGAACTCCATCTCAGTAAATGAACTAGCTAAAATAGAAATACTAATTCATCAGAACAGATGTAAGTCAATGACATGAATAAAGAAAGAAAATAGACCTCACATATCAGTGGGCATTAGTAGAAAAAAACATTGCACTTAGGAAGAGTTATTGACAAAATAGAGACCTGGGTAAAATGTAACTTTGTAAAAAGTTGAGTGATATTATGTGAAGAGATACATGGAGGGTATATAAAATTTCATTATATAGAGAGAGATATATGTATAGAGAGATAATCTTATTTCATTTCATGACAACCCATTATGTTGTCTCATTATTATGCCTCATTTTCGGACAAGTAAATTGAGTCATAGGAGAATAAATAATTTGCATAAGACCCATGGCTAGTAAGTGTCAGTGTTAAAATTTAAAATAAGTCTTGCATGCTAGACATCCAATAAAGGGCTGATAACTAGACTCTATATACAACTCAGGAAAATCAGCAAGAAAAAAATCAAACAAACCCATTAAAAAGTGGTCAAAGGACATGAACAGAAACTTTTCAAAAGAAGACAGAATAAAGGTCAAAAAACATATGAAAAAATGCTCAACATCTCTAATCATCAGGGAAATGCAAATCAAAATCACAATGAGATATCACTTATCTCCAGTGAGAATGGCCTTTATCAAAAAGTCCCAAAAAAATAAATGTTGGTGTGGATGCAGAGAGATAGGAACACTCATACACTGTTGGTGGGACTGCAAACTAGTGCAACCTCTGTGGAAAGCAATATGGAGATACCTCAAAACAAATAGAACTACCATTTGATTCAGCAATCCCATTACTGGGCATCTACCCAAAAGAACAAAAGACATTCTATAAAAAAGACATCTGCACTAGAATGTTTATAGCAGTACAAGTCACAATTGCAAAGATGTAGAAACAACCCAAGTGTCCATCAATACATGAGTGGATTAATAAAATGTGGTATATGTATACCATGGAGTTCTACTCAGCCACAAAAAATTATGGTGATTTAGCACCTCTTGTATTATCCTGGAAAGAGCTGGAACCCATTCTACTAAGTGAAGTATCACAAGAATGGAAAAACAAGTACCACATGTACTCACCATCAATTTGGTATTAACTGATCAACACTTAAATGCACATATAGTAATAACATTTATCGGGAGTCAGGCAGATGGGAGGGGGGAGGAGGGAACGGGTATATTCACACCTAATGGGTGCAATGAGCACCGTCTGGGGGATGGACATGCTTGAAGCTCTGACTAGGGTGGGGGGTAAAGGAAATATATGTAACCTAAACATTTGTACCCATAATATGCTGAAATAAGAAAAAATAAAAAAAATAAATTTCTTCATTTCATCAAGCCCAGAAGTTGAAAAGAGCATAGAGAATGTATGAGCAGTTTTTGTGATCCAGGCCTAGAGGCTGCATGCATAATTTCTGCTAATATTTTATTGGCTAGAATTTATTCATATAGGCACACCCAGCAAAAAAGAATGGCAAACATATTCTAGTTTGTGCCCAGGTAAAAAAGAGTATAGCAGGTATTTTTGGAGGTCAGGTAGCAACCTCTGTCACATCATACACGGCCCCTGTCTGAGGTGAGGAAAAGAACTGATGAGAGCATCCTTTGATGTTTCATTTAGAGAATTTTACTACTATGATTAACATCACTACCGCTGCTATTGCTTTACCTGCTACTACTCCAGCTCCTAGTTCATATTACCTTTTGTTAAATAAGCTTTTAAATAAGTTAAATGAATAAGTTAGTAAGTTTAAAGTTAAATAAATAAATAAGTTAATAAGTTAAATAAGCTTATTTTGTTAAATAAGCTTCATTTTCTAGGCACTTAATATATGCTTATTAAAGTTAGTCTTCATATTTCAGATGAGAAAAATAAGACTCAGAAGCAAGTAGAGGAGTCAGAAAAAAACTCTTACTCTGTTATGTAAAATTCCAACATGTTACATTATACGTATGTGTATAATCAAGTTTATCTTAAGTGATCTCAAGTGTTAGAGAATGAGCTATATCCCTGCCCACACACACTGAGATAAAAACAAACATTAAAATCCCTGACAGTAACAATGATAAGCTTGCTTGAGCCAAAGAGACAAGAGAGGTGGATTTCTACATATTTTTCTTCAGAAAAATAATGTACTTTATATCTCAAAATACCTAGGAAATTGGAGGTCATGTTACCTGTTTCCAAAAGATCAAATTTTAGTAAATGTAATCAAAGTTGGTCAATTAAATGAAAAAAAGAGCCCAATCAAACAGGTTTGTTGATCCCTTAAATAGAAACAATCAATTAAAGCCTAATATTTTCATTTCAATTATGTATACAGCTGTAATATGAGATATATATTTAGTGAGTAAGGTGAAATCACCCAGATAGTGTGATCTTTTCCATAATTACATGGTTTTACTTATTTCTGATGATTGGGGAAAGCTACTAGTCTAAAATATATGGTTAAAAATATGTTTCTATGAGAGATCCTAAAATAGAAAGATAATATTATGATGTAGTCACACAACTATAAAGTTAGAATAGACCCCAAAATTATCTGATTATTTTCAAACTTTCATTTTGCTCTGTTTGGAAAGGATGAGTCCAAATCCCAATCTAGTCTGCACCACTGTTTCTACCACCCCTTACTGTTACCCCTGACTAGCACAGTAGAACTTCTAGAACTCATTTGAGAACAATTGCAAACCCAAAGATTTCACTTTATAAATAAGAACATAGAAAATCAGAGAAAATAAGAGAATGACTGAAGGTCATACAGATAATTCAACAGTCAGGTGGTATTTTGTTTCCTTTGTCTCCGTCTTAAATATTTCATCTAGCTCTGTCAGTAACTGAGAAAGATCTAACCTTTCAATTCCAATTTCTTTCATTTATTCACTCATTCTTGCAAAAAGTGACAGGGCAGACATATATTGAGCATCTGCGGTGTACTGGGAATTGTGCTAGCTCCTGAAGATTCAAAGATGCCTTAAACAGTGCTATAGTCATGAAGAGTCCAGCCTATTGTGGGAAGAGACATAAGTACTCATTTTAAATCACGATAAATTAAAGAGAAGAAGGAGGTTTAGGTAAAAAAAAAAAAAGATCCCTGGGAAAACCAATAAAGCACAGAAATGATTTTCTGTGAAGAATAGAACAGAGAAAAAATAGAAAAGTCATGAAATAACTTAAGTCCACCTCAAGTCCAATTTTTCATTGTTGACAAATGTACCTGTGCGATAGCAATTTCTCAGAATCCTACCTGTGAATCCCTTCAACAAACACAGTCAACTCAAGTCCTCCATCTGGTCCCTATGATTGCATAGAACCTAACCTTACCTCTCATTCTTCGTTTGCAGTGTCTTAGTGCTATTTCCAAAACTGACAAAAGATCTATTTGGCCAAATATGTACCTCCCTTTGGCAGGTATAAGTTGTAGTTTTGGGTTCTCAATGTGAAAGAAATATGAGAACAAGTTCTTCCTCTTTCTCTGCCCACCGCCCCCCCCCAACTCTTACCTATCTACATCCAGGAAAAAAATAGATAAGTAGGGTAGGATTAGGTTATGAAGGTTTCAAAATCCAGACAGAGTAGATACTATCATGGCACAATGAAATAGATTGCCATTTAGGTTCTTTGGCAAAGGAATGTTTTTTTTGTTTTTTTATTTCAGGGTATTATGAGGGTACAAACATTAAGGTTACACTTTATGTCTTTGCCTCACCCAAGCAAGGGTTAGGGGCATGCCCTTACCCCCTACAATGCTCCCCGTGTCCTTTAGTTGCAGGTTTACCCCCCTATCCCCCTAATCCCTGGAGAGTATTACTGCCATGTGAGCACCATAGTGCTCATCAGTTAATACCAGTTTGATGGCGAGTACAAGTGGATCCCGTTCTTCCGATCTTGTGATACCTCACTTTGGATAATGGGCTTAAGTTTAATCCAGGAAGTATAAGAGGTGCTAGATCACTGTCATTTCTTATGATTGAGTAATAATCCGTTGTACATATATTTCAAATTTTAATAATCCACTCATGGATTGACGGGCACTTGGGTTGTTTCCACATTCTTGCAATAGTGAATTGTGCTGCCATAAACATTCGGGTGCAGATGTCTTTATCATAGAATGTTTTTTGCTCTTTTTGGTAGATGCCTAATAGTGCTAGGCAAAGGAATGTTTTTAAGAAGAGTAGTGTGGAGAATGAATTGCAAGTGGTACAAGTAGAAGGGTGTGGGAAGTAGCAACATGCAAGCAGGCAGAAGACTAATCTCACTAGTACATGGCTTGCCACTTATTCTTGCTGGCTCTCTCTGTCTTCCAAATGGACCAAAAAGGAAATAATTTAGTTTAAGAATGATATGCCCCCCAGCTATTCTCTTTTAAAATATCTTTCATAGCTTAATGAAGTGAAATTATCTTTCATTTCAGTGTCATTATTTCTTAGATGACACTGAAGGCCAAATATGTAACCATGCCATTTTACTTTGGCTTAAAGATGAGATTTCAGGAGTGGCCTTTTCTCTCTGGCTTCACTCCTTAAGTTCAGGAACTCAAAACAGCTTTTTGAAACATATGTCCTGACCACCTCTGAGTTTCTCATTACTTCTCTGGACCTCATTCAAAACAATATGATTTGGAGAATTTTTTCAAGAAAGTGGAGATACCTAAACAAAACATTCATGCAATATTCAATATTTAATTTTATGTCCAAAATTAATTATGGTATCAGGGCAATAGCTTATATAATTTCTTTTGGGAGAATTTTTTCTACACTAACTCAGAGATAAACCCAGTGATATAATCATGTTTTCACGTGTAAAATGACTAGGATAAATTTTAAAAGTAAGCCAACAAAACAAAGCTTTGTTTGAAATACTATAATTTGAGGTATCGATTATACTTTTATGAGATTTGTTGTTGCTGGCCCTACTTTAAAATGGAAGAATATTAAATAACAAATGGAGACATAACAAAAGGACATTGAGCCAAATTCCAATCCATGGGGCAGTGGAGAGAAGA
This sequence comes from Propithecus coquereli, assembly GCF_000956105.1. NCBI lineage: Eukaryota > Metazoa > Chordata > Mammalia > Primates > Indriidae > Propithecus > Propithecus coquereli. Next base: position 362,544 of record NW_012148030.1, read on the forward strand.
AAGGATTGTAAGACAGAAGAATTGGACCATAGCTTTTCCTCTACTACTTCCTATCAAGGACACCTTAGGGATCACCTACCTGGGCAGGTCACCTACTTTACCTTTAAGACAAGGTTAGTAACACTATATCAGTCCAAAGATGGAAGGTTGAACCAGACATTCTCTGAGGTCCTTTGCAGTTCTAAAATCATCTAAGAAGTTAAAAGACGCAGGTGACTGATAACCTGTGTCTCCATGACAGGTGGAAGAAGGTAGAGCCCTGAAGGCTTTCCCATGCTTCCTCCAAACTCCATTTATGTTGAATCATTAAAGGTATTAATTACCAGTCATGGTGGATTATATTACTCTTGTCCAAATGATACAGTTTTGCTGCTTCTAGTAGGATGACCAGGTATCTCTATCTTCTTGAACCCAGTAGTGTCCATGTGATGTACTTTGGCCAAGGAAAGGTAGGCGGAAGTGTCTATGATTCCTTCATGAAGGTAATACTCTCCAAATAGCGGAAAATGCGGGGCTTAAAATTGTAGGCTGACCACCCATCACCATTTATCTGGATGTAGGGGATCTCCGAGGATGAGAGACTTTCAATGCTAAAACCTGGAAAATCCCAGTAAGTCTGCATGCGTTGTTTACATTTGGTTTTATTGATGAAAGCTCACCAAGGTGCCTGGGTAGAATGCTTCCCATGGCTGCTCAGCATCTCCATGCACATTTGGCATTCCTGTGTCCCATTTCCTCCTATGAAAGGTTATTGGAAAACAAATGTAATAAAATAATAATAATCCATATAAGTTTCTTCTCCGTGGTGAGAGACTTTGGAGACTACAAGAAGACACTCAGCCATCCTCAATACACCGATATGATACAGAAGAAAGAGTTCTGGACTTGCATCTATAAGATGTAGCTTCAAGTCTTCATTCTTCTACATAGTAATTCTATGACTTTAGGACAACCGTCTAATCACTTAGAGTTTGGGTCCTCACATTTTAGAAACAGAGCAAAAATAATATGAGAAACATCTTGCAAGCTCTAAAGATTAAAAACAGTATTTTTATTGTTACACACTGCACTCATAAAGACTATGTGGTTAAATCACATTCTATCCATTTGCCCAAATATTTTTTTATTTAATGGTCATTTCCTTTTATCCCAACTCACATCCCTATGTGAAAAGGAAGGTAGAATCTACCCCAAATCCACAAATATGGAAATGATGGCAACTTATACCAGGGAAAGATTCCAACTTGGTCAACTAAGCATGGGTGACAATTATTGGAAATGTACATTTGGCCATATAGGGGGGTGGGTACAGTGTTGATCATGGGTAGGAGTTAGGGAAGTGGAAGGGAAAGCAACTTATCCTTATACTGGATCTCTGAACTAGTAGTGTGTACCTCTGCCTAGGAGGCAAAAAACAAAAAGTGTCGGAACTGCCAATAAGTGTATCGTCACTTTATAGTGGAACTGTTAACTCCCAAGTCACTCTACCTGCTGTTGCAGTAGGGCTACTTTGAAAGAATGATTCAGTCACTTGCACTCCAAACCTACACACCACTTTCTCACCCCTGTTCTGTGCCTACGTACAGATTACATCAAAGGGTATTTTTGCCATTTGGCTCATGATACCGACACTGGCAAGAGATTGGAGGAAGGGAAATGCGATCAGGGTATTTCTCCCTGACTACGCCACTGTCTCGAATGGTTGCTGAGGGGTTGATGGTATCTCTCAACTGAAAGTCAGTTGCAGCTCCAGTCAAGGAAGCCCTCTCCACGTGCCTCGTTCTGGGTTCCTGTTACCACTGGTTAAAAGTACGAACAGCACTTTGATGTTACTCTCCCAGGGATGCTATGTGTCCTCTTGTTTTCCTACACCCTTTTAAACTCTCTTCAAAGAACCCATTTTGAGAGTACCATTTGTTTCCTACCAGTTCTGTTTTTTTATTTTGATATGTAAGAATTATTATCTCCATTTGTTTACAGTAAGACTTTGTATTGATTATTACTTCATTGAAAGAGAGACTTTCTTGACTCTTCCTTCTCTACTCATGGAGAAAAATAAATTAGACTTAGAAGACCCAATCGCTCTACGTTGTTAGACTCTTGACCAGCCTCTCTAGACATCAGTTTTAATAAAGGCTACCAAATCACTCCAAAAGAGCCTCCTGCTCTGTGCTTTTCTGCAAGATAAGTGAAGCTGGGAGCTGGATAGCTTCCAAAATGCTGTTTTAAAGGCCTGGCTTCTCTCTTCTCTTACACCATTTCCAACATCTGTGACCATAACACATGTGAACAATCTGAGCCTTGCCAGTGCATTTCCTGGCAGACACAGCACGTGTCAGTTTTATTGCTCATTCACACTTGGGAATTGAAGTCAATGCAACGAATGGTTTTTGAGCCACAATTTTGTGGAAAAGCACTTTGTTAGGTGCTGCTGAGAACACAGAAGTAAATTATTGTTATCAGGAATGAAAAACTTGGGATTTAGGAAATATTTTTTAATTGAAATAGTAATTATCAATTGTTAAACACCTATTATAGTCCCAAAATTGTCTAGGTATTTGTTTATTATTTCATCCCATTCACATTTCAGAAAAATATGATAAGGGAGCAATTATTTCTATTTTTATGATTGAAAAACTCTGAGGCTCAGAGATGTTAAGTATGTTACCTATGATCACACAGCTAATAAGTGAGACAATCAGGATTTGGATCCATGTGTGCCTGATGCCAAAACCCATGTTCATTGCTGTAACCCTTGAAAATGGCATTAAAGTTATTCTGGTTTTCAAACAGCTGAAGGAAATGATCTTCAAAAATGTCAGCAGTCAATCTAATTTTAATGCTTTCCCTTTTTAAACAGCTGCCAGAACACAGACAAAGTTGTATTACAGAATGTGTATTTATTTCTGCAAGTACAGGAGTCAGGAAGAATAGGTGGGCAGGGAGCAGGTATCTTCCTTGTTTGAGTCTGCCCAAAAAGTCAGATAGTTTTTACACTGACTGGCTCTCGGACATGCTAAAAAGAAGAGACATGGAGAAAATTCAGTATGCTTTCATCCAAATGAGAAGGTGTAGAAGTTTTTCTGTTGTTCAGTCTTATTAGTGCAGAGTTGGCTGTAAACAGAGAATTGGAGAATTACCCTTTTTAAAACTCAGTAGGAAATCTTGTGACTTAGAAAATGCAGCAATTTCTTCAGTTAAACAATGAATCCTTTTTTAATATGATTAATCATCTGCTTTATTAATCCTATTTCAAGTTTTTACAAAGAAATATTTTTTTTCTGTTATCACACATTCCTAGTGTGCTTTTCCTGGTTACGTGCTATATTAGAGTGCAATTATGCTCCAGAAATTTCCTGTTTAAGTAAAAGGACCCCAAAATAGAAAAATTAAATAACTGACACTGTGATAAAGCTCCTGCTCTCACTGTCCCAGAAAAAAAGACAGCTTTTGGGGAAAAATCCAACTGCTAGTCCTTCCTGCTATAGGAATCTGGTTGTGTCTTCATCATAATAAAAGCAATAAATGATCTAAATTCTCTATAGAGAAAAAAATCTCAAAGGACTCTCTCTTCTGCCCTACTTTTTAAATCAGGAAACATATTTTGATTTTTAGCCTTAATGACCACATCATTTGCATCTTGGGAAGCAAATGAAGTTTCTTCCTGAAGCTAAATATGATTTCGTAAAGGAAATCTCTGTATTTAATGAGCACAGCCAGACGGTTTTCTATAGATCATCCCTTCCCAAGGTGAAATGTGGCTTGAATAGCGTCAGGTGGGTGTTGGAGAAGGCCAAATGTGCACATGATTCAAGAACTCTTGTTTTCGTTCACTTCTTTTGGAAATTGGAAATTGTCCTGGTGTTTTAACAGTATCAAGTATGTGCCACATTTAACAGTTGCATGTGAACTAAAGAACAGAGAATCCAGTGAGCAGGGAAAGGCTGGTGATGATAGTTCCATCCAAATCTTAACCATAGTACACATTCTAATCTTCCTTCCCAGGTTCTGTTAGCTCTCTTCTTGCCTGACATGATGATAAATGGAAGGTACATTCAAGTCATGAACTACCCATGTGACTTTGGATAAATCATTTCCCTAAGTTATTTCCCTAGGTCTCAGGTGTTCCATGTATAAGTTGAATGAGTCGATAATAAACAAACCTCGTTTTTTTTTCTGATTTTAATATTCCATACACTAACAAGCAAAAGTTTTCATAGAATTCTTCATAGCAAAGTCATGTCTTCAGGGGAAGCTTCTGAACTTCCAATGTAAACATCAAAATTTCTTAGTATGAGATATGATGCTATCAATATAATGATGTCCAAAACACTGTTTTTCTGGTCCTGATCTAATAGTTTCCTCCATGTATAGCAATGAACATGTTCATACTTGTGGAAAAGCCAAGATATGATGACCACCCCTGGTGAATCTTAACCATTGTGTCTGAAACAAAATAAGATGGACCATGGAACTTGGAACACGAGGGTTTGATATATGAGTTCATTTTGCCAAAGGGCAGATAACATTGTTTGGAAGAGCCTGTAATAATCTTGCTAGACTAAACAGTCTCTAATGCTAGGATTGGCCTTGTAAGATATATTCTCCAGACTTTGGGCACTACAGTTGTGAGGTGTCATCATTTGACAAGATAGGTAAGTCACAATTTCATGTTTCCCAAATTGAGTCATTCATATGCCACCTACAGGAACTTTGAAAATACCGTATTTTTATTTAAATGGATCCATCACTTGAATGTCACTAATTTATTTAAAACAACTTTTCTTACTATCATGAAGAGTAAACCATAAATAGGGATAAACCAAACAATAAAGAATTAAACAAAACATTGCTACTAAATTTTGAAAATTAAAATGAAATGACAATTAATTTCTACAATGGGAACTAAAAAACTCTTGACCACTGTCTTTAAAACCTGTGGGCTCATTGTACCAATCTACCTCTTTAGCCTTCTCAACGCACTCTCTTGCTTGTTCCACTCCAGCTACAATGAACATCTTTCCGTTTTTCATTAACCTGGCTCTTCTTTAGGACTTTCACAGGTTGTTTTCCCTATAGCATTTCCAGATTTCAGACTGTGGCTCAGAGTCACTTCCCCAGGGAAGAATTCTCTATCTCTGTGACTGAGACAAATTGTCCTATATTGCAAATCACTATGTACTACTCCTTTATGTGCCATACACTGGGGCAATTCTCTATTTCTTTTGCATTTCTTTGTTTAATGCGTGTCTTTTCCAATAGACCAGAAGTTCCATAAAGTCATGGCTGGTTTTACTCACCCCAGCATCTAGCTGGGTACCTGATAATTTGTAGATACCGGGATTCTTATTACAGGTCAAACAGCAGGAAGGGATGGTATATGAGGAAAATCAGTTTTCCCTTGCAAGAAAGGAACTATTTCTCCAGGTAAAGGGTTGCAAATGGCAGTGATTCAGTGGGGGATTTGAATTTCAGGATTCCCCACATTCCAATTATTGGGATTCCCCTCTTTCTCAGTTCTAATTGTTGTATATGAATACCTTGTTAACTGTGAATTTAACACACGAAAATTGATATGGAACTACTAAATAAGTATTCATTCATGAACCACCTGAAATGATCTTGCAGGGCACCAAGGATGCTTATATCACACTCTGTGATACCATGTTAAGATTCGTATGCAGCTAATATTGCCAAAGCCCAGCTTCCATCACGTCACCTTTCTGAACAGAGTAATTCAAGGGTTTCCCCTTGCCTACAAAACTGAAAACCTAACTGTATTTTAGAGCTCCAACTTATCTTTCCAATCTTATTTTCCAATGCTATTCATTATTTACCTTATGCTTCTGATGAGCTGAACATCTCCTAAACATTTCCTCCACTGACCTCTGCTATGCTACTCCTGCTATGCTACTCCTTTTATTGGGAATGCTGATTACTCTCACCTTCTCAAAATGTACAAGTCCTACTTATTTTTCAAAGCCTATTTCAAAGAGCTTTTTTTTAAAAAAACTTTCTCTAATTTTCCTAAATAGATTTAATCTCTCCCTCCATTGAAGGATATAGAACCAAAATTTTATCTAGTATCCATTATAAAATTTATCACTTCTTACCTTGCATTGCATTACCTTATTCACATACATAACTTCACCAATAAACAAACACGCAATTGAATTATACACTCCTTATGAGACAGAGTTTTTGTCTTATTTATATTTGAATCTCTCACAGTGCTTGGTACAATGAAGGCACACAATAAAATATATATTGACTATATAAGGGAATCTGACATGATCCATTTTAAAGAAACCCTTGAATTTCCTGGGTCTGACTTTAAAATCTTACCTTATCCCCTATATAGGATACTTTGGTGAGGGCAATCTTCTCATCTTTCTTTAACATCAGTGTTTCATAGAGCATTCTAAGTAGAAAAAAATGGACTTCTCCCTTAGTAATTTTCAGAGTCTGGCCAAGGCAACAATGCCAAGATATGGCTTCAGAACAGGGTCTAACTGTGAAGGTACATCAGGCCAAAGGAAGATGAAGAGGCTGGGAATGCAACATAGGATTTTCTAGATCAAAGATATCTGTGTTCATTTACAAGCCATCACTTGATTAAGTTTAGGAAGGATTCCATAAATTGGGATGCCCCCTTGTTTTCTTTTACTGATGTATTCTGAAAAGTAGAATTAAATAGTTGACAATAGTGATAGATAGCTGTTATTAGTACAAATCATAGTTATTTGTGTTTCAATTCCATTCAGCTACCCTACTGGATGTACTTGCTGTCAGCCTGGCTATCTAACCTGCTCTTTCTCTCATCCTCAAACCTTTTGTGGACTACTGCCAAATTAATGATTCTACAACACAGCAGCCTCCATACCACTGCTGAAAAACCTTCCATTATTGCTTCCCTTTGCCTAACAATTTAAGAACAGTCTGTAGCTTGGCATTTAGTGTATTCTACAGACTGAACCCAATTCACTTTTTCCAGTTTCTCATACACAAGTTCAAAAAAGCAAATTAATGACCTCTTAGACTGGGTTGTTCCTAAAACATTTTGACTCATTAGTATGGTTAAAAATATTGTATGTGTTTAAAAATCAGTAAGGAGTACATGACAGTCTGGATTTTTGTCTCTCTATTTCTTTCTTTCTTTATTAATTCATGTCAATAAATAAAAAATTGCATATATTTATTGTATACAACATGTTGTTTTGAAATATGTATACATTGTGAAATGGCTAAATAAAACTAATTAACATATGCATTATTTCACATACTTATTTTTTCTAGTGACAACAAATAATCCATTTTCAAGAACACAGTACATTGTTATTAACTATAGTCATTCTGTTGTACACTAGATCACTTGACCTTATTCCTCCTATCTAACTGCAATTTTGTTCCATTTGGCCAACATCTCCTCAATCCCTCCCCTTCAGCTGACCACTCTTCTGCTCTCTGATTCTATGAGTTCAACTTTTTTAGATTCTACATGTAAATGAGGTCATATGGTTTTTTGTCTTTCTATGCCTGGCTTATTTCTCTTAACATAAAGTCCTCCAGGTTCATCCGCATTGTCACAAATGACAAGATTTTCTTCTTTTTTAAGCCTGAATAGTATTCTATTGTGGGTGCATATCACGTTTTCTTAATCCATTCAACCACTGATGGACACCTAGGTTGGTTTCATATATTAGCTGTTGTGAATAATGCTGCAATGAACATGAAAGTGTAGATAGCTCACTGACATACAGATTTCACTTCCATCACTTCTCAGCCTTTTGGCTAAGATCAAGTACAGATTTCATTTCCTTTGTATAAATATCCAGTAACGGGATTGCTGGATCATATGGTAGTTCTATTTTTAATTTTTTGAGGAAATTTCATACAGTTTTCCATAATGGTTGTACTGATTTACATTCCAACCAACAGTGTGCAAGTTTTCCCTTTCCCCCCCATCCTCGCCAACATTTATCTTTCATCTTTTATACAATAACCATTCTAACAAGTGTGAGGTGATATCTCATTGTGGTTTTAATTTGCATCTCTGATGATTAGTTGTGTTGCACATTTTTTCACATATCTGTTGGCCATTTGCGTGTCTTCTTTTGAGAAATGTCTACTCAGATTCTTTGCCCATTTGTTTTTCAGATGTATGACTTACAAACATGTCTTTCTTTAAAAATTCAGAATCTCTGGCAATGTTGGTTCTTTATTCTTGTGTGTCAATACTCACTGTAGCCAAGTAACAGCTGCTTCCTTTGGCTGGTCAGAACGTCTCCAGTTAGACACAAGGTCCATCACTTCCTATGACTCTTACACTCACCAGCATAGACTTTGGTATCAAATCAACTTGAATTCAATTCTCCACTCCCTCACTTACTGGCTTTGTATTCCTAAGTACATTCTTTAATATTTTAAAATACCAGTTTCTTTGTCTGCCATATAAAGGTGAGAGTTTTCCCCACTTCATAGGATTTTGTGAAGATTTGAGGAGATAATACATGAAGAGGGCTTAGGGTAGCTCTTGGTACATAATCAGTGCTCTCTTCATGTTAACTATACTAACTCTTATTATTAATATGACAGAATTCCTGGCATTTATTTTCACTCCACTTTTTAAGGCAAAAAAACTTTGCAGCTGAATAATCAAAAGGACAATGACTCGGTCTTATTTGCAGCCTAGGAAACAAGCAGCCACAAAAATCTTATTTCATCTCTTTTACTAGATAGTAAAACATTAATATTTGACATTTACATAACATCTGCAGAATGTAAAACAGCTGGGGTTGGTGTTTCATAAAGGAGCCCTCAAAGAGTTCTACCTTTAGAACAGATCTCATTAAAATCAAAGCAACATGACATTACCACCCTCCTTAAAGGAATAGCAGAATTACACATTTTAACAAAGGAACTGACTATAATAGACCACAAGAAATTATCTACTCCTTGCATAAAATTTTGTCACCCTATTCCTTTCTGGCATACCATATGTAGGCCAGATCACATTTCCTCTGGAAAGAAATAATCAGAAATCAAGTGATCGAAAGCATTAAGAGACTATTGCATATGATCAAAATTAATAATGAGTTTGCTGCTATTTAGACATTCAATTGAAGAAGGAGGAGAAAGAGGAAGAGAATCACTTATTATCCCCAAGCACTGTGCTTAGTGCATGACCTCACAGAATTCTAACAACTCCCAGTAAGCACTAGTACACTCTCCAATTGATAGACACAGAAAGTAAAGTTTGGAAAGGCTATAGAAATGGCTCAGTGTTACACAGCCAGTAAGAGGTAGAGGTGGAATTCCAATTCAATTCTTATTGTTCCAAGAGCTTTGTCCTTACTTACAATGCTCTAATACTAAATGGACTCTGTGGAAGTATCTAAATAAACTAATTTATGTAATAACCATTTATGATCTCCAGGACTTTTGCCAAATTCCACATTCCTAAAATTAAAGAAAACTTTTGGGTACTGAGAGAAATAAATTAAAGGTATGCAAATGGAATTTCTACTCTGAATAATCCATTGATGATCATTACCTACAATATGGGACATTTCTTCTAAATTTTAGTGAGATCAATGAATAGCAACCTATCCATAAAGAGTTTGCAGGAGTATGAAATATACTTGTATATTCTTCATGTTTTAATCTTGAAATCCCATGTCAAATATTCAGAAATCTTATTTGGATGAATCTTGGTCTGGTCCCCCTGATATATTTCTCTTTTTAATATGTTTTTAACAGAATGTGTAATCATTACATCAATTGAATACAATCCTATTAATTTTAACTGCAATTTAGATTTGAGACACATCCAAGTATGATCCCATTTACAGGTATACTTGAAGAGCAGACAATAAGACTAATTCTGCCTTTCGGGGATAAAGGAAGACTAATGTGAGCATCAACTACATGCCAGTTACTTACACATATTATATTGATTAGTTATGAAAACAAGACAATGAAGTCAGAATTTTTATCTTCAGAAGTTAAAACTGAGGCACAAGAGGAAAGAATTTGCTCTAAAACACATGCCTCATGTGTAGCTGGGCCGGGATTCAAATTCTGGCTTCTCAAACTCCAAAGCTTATTATAATCTCTCAAGACCAGAAACATATGCATAATTTTCTCTCATGCTTCTGGAAGGATAATTTAAATAGTAAAAAACTATATTTTCTTTTTTCTTTTTCTTATATTTTCTAATTTCTAAAGAGACAAAAGAGCAAGGAGAGGTAAACTCACAACTAACGGATGCGGTGCACACTGCGTGGGGCAAGGGCAGGCCTCTAGCCTGTCTTGGGCAAGGCAGAGTCATTATGTGTAACCAAAATGTTTGTATCCCCATAATATCCTGAAATTAAAAAAAAAAAGAGAGAGATATTTTTAAAACTGCTACTGTTTCTATGATCAAAGGTAGTGACAACATTCACTACGGGTAGAAAACTCCTACTTGGTTTGGGAAAAGTGCATCCGTGGGCCTTTGGGTCATGGACACCTAATATGGAGTTGGACAGTGCAGAAGCTCAACTTCTCTACCTAATGAAGCAAATAGGAGCTTTACTTAAGTGGAAAGGTTCTTCTAATATTAATTGATTTATTTTCCCCTCTGCATTGAAGCAGGGGTAGAGAGAGAGAGGAGAGAGAGAGGCTATGAACTTGGGACCACTGATCTGAAACTCAGGAGAAGAAAAAAGTGAAATTTGAGATGAGAATACCTTGGGACAATGACAGCCAGCAATGACTCCTTATGAGGGATTCGGATTCTGGGACTTTAGAAGAAATGATATATGATATTCAGCTTACAATTTTTCTTTTCTGTTTTATAAATCCCTTATGCTAGCCTCAGATTCACAAAATAAGTCTGATACACATAGGACTTATAAGTCCTTTGTATAAGATGGGCTGGAAGTTCTTTCCACACATGAAACAGGTCAGCAAGCACTACTAATACTGTTCGCATTGTGCTAAGGTCTGTCTGCATCTATCAATCTGTCTATTATCTATCACCTGCTAAATTCTCACAGAAAACATAGTAGGTAAGGGCTTTTATTACATCCATTTTTTTAATGTGGATGCTGAGGTTCAAGGAGATTACATGACAGAGCTGTGGTTACATAACTAGTAAAAGTTGGATCTGGGGTTTAAATCTGAGTCTCCATTCTTAACCATTTTCAGTAACAATGACACAGCTCTCCCCACACTTCCCTTTATAGGAGGCCAGCATATTGATAAGTAGCATCTCAAGGAAAAAAAAAAAGAGTTTTGGGGGAGCTTTCCACAATGCATGTCAAGGCCTGAGGGTGAGTGGATAGTGGTAAGGGGCAAACAGGTGACAGTGGAGAAACTGGCTGCAGCAGGGGCCTGACACAAAAACTCTTCCCCAGATAATCTACAGGAAGTAACGAGTTGCTCAGTATATAGGAGCTATAGAAGGATGGTTAGAGTAAAGCATTCTACTGTTTCTCTCATTTACTTCTCAAGGTACCGTAGCTGACCTTGCCCAGAGAACCCCAGACCATTTCCAGCTGCTTAGGGCACTTGCCAGTGCTTTATGCTCACAGATGTTGTCTTCAGATATTCCATCACAGACCAAATGAATCAGGGATGAAGAAAACAGAATCTTATCACTAGAGATAACTCTGGAAACATTAGGTTGCCTGACAACTTGATGTTAACATTTGCTAACCTCTCATTAACTAATTTCTTTCAATTTTTTCTCCTTGAGTCTTTTTCTCACATTCTTGCCCTATCTGTATAGACAGTAGCCCAAGTCTACTCCTAGTCCAGGAATTCTTCAATCCAAGTATTGCAATATATTACAAAAATATGTGTTTATCTTGCTACTATGCTGTCTTTGATTAAATATGTATCTTTTAGATGACTTCAGAGTCATTCTTATAATAGAGCCCTTCCATTCACTAGCTATTGAAGTTTTAAAACATGTCTTCAAATCTTTGACATCCTCCCATTGAGAAGTTCAGTCTGTGCCCTCTCTCCTTGCTTTCTGAATGGGACTGTGACTGCATCCACTACTGGAATGTGGCAGAAATATCGCTATGTGACTTTCAAGTCTGGGTCTTAAAAGGTCATGCACCTTGCTCCTTGCTCATTGTAATACTCTCTGTGGGAGCCCTGAACATCCATGTAAGAAGTCTGTTTATTCTGAAACCACAGTGATGGAGAAGCCAGGTGTGTATTTTCTAGTCCACAGTCTCATTGGAGTCCATTCTTTCCGCCATACCTACCAAGACATGAGTGCAGAAATTGCCAAATGATTATAGGCTCTGGCCATGCAAGCCACCCCTTGCTATTTTGAGTCCTTATAGCTGAGGCCTCAGATATAGAGACATGCCTTCCTGACATAGGCTAATAAGATTTTTGTTGTTTTATGATAATTGGTTTTGGGGTGGTTTCTTTCTGCAGCAATAGATAATCAGAACAGTAGCATTTTAATATGCTTTCAAGAATGAGAGAAAAATAAATGCAATAACACCTACTATTAATGTAAAGCCTTTGTATAGGAATATGTCTCACTGAAGGACATCATCTGTCATTTGTATTTCAACAGAGAAAAAATTGAAAGCTCTTTTCCTAGACCATTTGAGTCTTTACCAAATGATAACTTTACTCACTCTCACCAATGTACCTCTTAAAATAATCACATCATGGGCAAGATATTCAATGTCAAGTATAAGAAATCTAATTTTAAAAAGTTTAAATTTAACAAGGGGATTCCTATATGCCTGGGAAGAATACAAGAGTAGCACAGAGAATCAGAGCTGCAGGGAGCAAGCTATGGATGGTTTCAGTTGCTCAGTTTCTCAGAACTATCTCACTGTCACTCAGTTATACTTGATCTCTGATTGTGTCTGCTTAGCTTTATTCAAATATCATTGAAAATGGTAACCAGCATGCAATTTCATAGCCTCCCATGCAGCAATATCAACAGAAGAATTTTTTGTCCTCAGAAGTCATTTAACAAGCTTACAAAAGAATATTGAATTGACTTGCTTGGGTTACATGCCTACCCTTTGGACCAATTATTGTGTCAGGATAGGGTGCTATGATTAGTCCAGCCTGAGGGACATGGCATCCTTGTGTTGGGGCCTAAACGAGGTAACTGACATGGTCTCACATTGGCCACACTGCAATGCAGGAAAAGATTCCTAAAGGAGAGGGAGTATTTGACTAGAAGAAAGAAGAGGGAAAAGTGTTATGGAAGACGAAATTCTGATAGCTGCTCCATCATACTATGCCTTTTCTTCTACAAGAAAATAGAAAATGTACATTTATTATGTAATATTTGGTTCAGGCATTATATGGTGTTAAGATTCCATAAAAGGGAACATTTTGGAAAACTATACCAAGCTTACTTTCTACATGCCTTAAACTCTGTATTGCATTTAAGTAATTTAAAAAACAAGATCAAAGTATTTATTTGGGGAAAAAACTTGCAATGGAGTTATTAGAAGAAATTACAGAGCAAATTAAATTTCTTAAAATTATGTATTTTAAATTTTCCTTCTTAAATTATATGCAAAATAAGTTGATTCTTATGTAATTTTACTCAAATAGATAGAAAAACCTCCAAATACAATCAGCAGACATTCCTGTGTGTATTATTCATCAAATAATTTAATAGGTGTGAGTGTGTTTATATAGACATATTTGTCCACATGCATTGGAGGTGGGGAGTAAAAAGTGATTTCTAGCTTGTAAAAATTAATTGCATATTATAGAAGCTGTCTAGATGGTAGGAAAGAAATCATGGTATCACTGGAAAGGTTTTGGACACTGAATTCAAAAAGACCTGTATCTGTTATCTTGGTTCAGATATTTTACCTCTTTGAGCCATCTCATCTTTTGTTTAATAGGGGTCATAATGGAGTCATGACATATTTGAGTAAATGATTAAGTCAATAAAGTCAACTTAATTGATTTCTTATGTCAAAATTTTGCTTAGGATACAGCTTGGCTAAAAGAAGCAGAAACGAGTCAGAAACTAGATTTTCTCAGATCTTCCTATGGGTCAAATACAGCTCATCATTTGTTTTGCAAAATGTTATTGGAATGCAGCCAACCTCCTTCATTTATGTGTTGTCTATGGATGCTTTAGTGCTACAAGGGCAGAGTTGAGTAGCTGGGACCAAACTATATGGCCCACAAAGACTAAAATACTTACTACCTGGCCTCTTTACAGAAAAAAGTGCAATCATTGCTCTAGTTCAAATTCTTTTAAAAAGGTTATTCTTATGAATTCTATATCATTCCACTCTTCTTTCAGAAACCCTAATGAGTTAGAACAGGATTTTGATCACTTATTTTTCAAGATAAACTCTTGACAATGAACTTCGTTAGACCATAAGACTGTATCTAGATTGTTGCTTCACAAAGACCAGGCAGGAATCCCCATTCTTACTGCCTCTGTCCATCCAACTCTCGCCGCATGAACTGAATGCTATTCATAAGCTTTCTTCATCTTCCTTCACCTTCCTTCCTTCTTCTTCAAATTCTATTCTAGAGTGAATTCTAGAGTACACAAGTTTGGGTAGAAGAATAATTAATTCTACAGTAGTCTCCCCTTATCTGTGGTTTTACTTTCTGCAGTTTCAGTTCCCTGCAGTATGGTACAAGAAGATTTTTTGAAAGAGAGAGAAAAAGAGAAAGCATATTCACATAACTTTTATTATAGCATATTGTTATAATTGTTCTATTATTAGTTGTTGTTGTTAATCCCTTAATGTGCCTAAGTTGTAAATTAAACTTTATCATAGGTATGTATGTATAGGAAGAAACAGTGTACATAGAGTTTGGAAGTCTCTGTGGTTTCGGGCATCTACTGGGGGTCTTGGAACCTATCCCCCACAGATAAGGGGACTGCTGTACATGGGGAAAATGCTGTTAATAATGGTAACCCAAGGAAATGAGCACTGAATTTGGAAAGTTAAGAAATATTTATTTGAGGATGCAAAGAATCTCCTTCTGAAAGTGGTTGGCTAACCTAAAAGAAATGGACCTGTGTAATCCTAGCACTCTGGGAGGCCGAGGCGGGTGGATCGCTCAAGGTCAGGAGATCAAGACCAGCCTGAACAAGAGCGAGACCCTGTCTCTACTAAAGAAAAAATAGAAAGAAATGATCTTGACAATTCAATATATATATAAATAGAAAAAATTAGCCAGGCATGGTGGCACATGCCTGTAGTCCCAGGTACTCGGGAGGCTGAGGCAGAAGGATTGCTTGAGCCCAGGAGTTTGAGGTTGCTGTGAGCTAGGCCAATGCCACGGCACTCTAGCCAGGGCAACAGAGTGAGACTCTGTCTCAAAAAAAAAAAAAAAACAAATGGACCTGCAGACTGGTAGAGTAGCTGCTCAAAAGAGGGTCCCCTCCCTCTCTCTGCAACTGAAACCAAAAAGATTTGCTGAATATTCAAATCACTGCCTGTTGAAGATGTGGTTACTAATTGATTTACACAGAATAATGCATGAGGCATGCAGAGAGCCAAAGACAACAGTAAGTACCAAGAAGATGGTGCAAAGTGCCCATGCAGTGACCCAGGTCAAGAAACCAAAATAATGTGTGGATGGAAATATAACCTACAGGAAACAAAGTGAAGCAGCCTGACCCAAGACAATCTTTGCCAGCAGAAGCAAAACAAAGGAATTTTCTACAGATGGCTCTACAAGTTTGAGCTTAGAGCATCAGTCCTAGGAGCATGGATGGGTTAAATGACTTCCTCAAAGTGTTTTGTAACCCAAAAAAAAAAAAAAGCAGAGTGAGTTATAAGGAAAGAAGCTACAGGTGAGAGCCAGAGAAACACCCAGCATTAAGTCCAAGGAGTGAAGTGAGGGTTAAACAAGAAACAGGTGTTGAGAAGGTCAGAAACCTACAAGGAATCAGAGTAAATTGCAAAGAGGCAAACCATTAAAATAAAGACAATGGGGGAAAAGGCATAGGTTAAGGATCCTACTCTTAAACTGGGTCTAGTCTTTAAGAAATGGGGACAGGCCAACCAACCTAAGGGCATGGGACATAATGAGCACTTATAACATTTCAGACCATTTGATTTTCTTACATCTTCAATACCTGATGATGTGGGTTTTATTTTGTTTTTATGAAAAGTTATTTTTGTACATTGTGGCCGGCAGTGTTGTAGAAGATTATTCCAAGTATCCAAAAGGAGGCCTGCAAGATTGTGGATACCTCTATAAAGTAAATAAAGACTCTTTATGGCATGAACCTCTCAGATCTAAGGTAGACACCTGATTCTCCCACAACTTGATTTATGAACTAGTTAACCAATTCTTACAGCGGGCTGCTTCTCACACAGCTCTGCTTTATTTATTATGTTAACAGCATCTAGTTAGTCCCAGCTGTTCCCAATACTCACTTCATACTCCCCAAGTCTATCCCCCTTAAACTTGGAGACACAGAAAACCTTGGAAACACTGCCTTGCAAAAACCAGAATTGGCTATTTAGGAAGATTCTGGGTTGGCTGGCTAACACATCCTTTCCCACGTGTTTAACACCATCTGGAAGCATTTTGTTTTTCATGAAAAATGCAGGTCACCTGATTATTCTATGGTTCATTGCTCTAGAAAATGTTTTCTAAATTAAAAAAGCTAACAAAGATCTTCAAAAATACAAGAACAGAACACATCAATGCAGTCCCTTATTAGCATGATTTCAGTGGCCAAGAATTTAGAGAGATCAGATCACAAATAAATCAACATCGAACTGATGTATTTGGGCTGGGGGGTGTTTAAATACTAATTGACAATGAGGCAAAAATTAAGGGGAGTATACTTGTAAAAAAATTGTTGAAATAAATTTAATTTCCCCAAGCTACTACCATAATCAAATCCAATCATGTAAAATTCACGTTTAAAAATAAAGAAAAATGCAGAAGTCATTGTTTGCCTCCTTCTTTACCTCTAAAATTTCAAGAAATAATGCCAAAAGATTTTTACTCGTAGATTTTGGTTTATTCTACTAAAGAGAGTAGAGTAGAAACTTCGCCTTAGTTTTTCACTGCTTGAAAAGGATAAATGTGAAGCGGGAAGGATTTTATCTGGAAGTAATTTTAAAAATTGATAACTAAAGCTGCTAAAATATGAAATTAGTTATCTAAGAGGGAGGGGAATAAGTATGGAATTACATTCTAAGATCTTAGAAAGTCAAAAGCCTTTGGGACCTAGATTTAAATGTGGGAAACAGCAAGATGCAGGCAATGTGGAGAGGTGGAAACAGTGGAAGACCAGAGAATATATTCTCAACCTGATGGAATTCAAAATTGCACCATTTTAATCATAGCATGGTGGAATAACAAAGTCTACTGTATCTTGAATATCATCAGTATTTGATATAGTCAAGAATTTGCCATGTTTCACTGTGCTGCACTAGATAAACATTGTCAAATACTGTGAAAAGTCCTAAAATACTTTATTTCATTAAATCTTAACTCTCCGAGGTAGGCATGATTATCCCCATTTCACAGAAGAGGAAACTGAGGTTAGAGTCTAGACTCTAGGGACTAGAATAATTCCTGGCATACAGCAGGTATTCAATAAATATTTGTTGAAAATCTGCATGAATGACAGAACGTTTCCCATCTATATTTTGTATGGCAACGTGGGGCTGAGACTGTAAACTTTATGTCCCTTTGTTTGTTGGGTTCCTATTAGGTTTTGTCAACAGGGACACTAAAGGGAACCGGAAGGCAGGAGGGAACAAGGGGGCTTCCTCCATGAGTTTGCTGTTCCATTCAGCATCACACCAGCTACTGCCCTTCTCCCAAAAGAAGCGGCTGGTTTCAGTCTTCAGCTTCTTTAGCACTTCCAGAACTGGCCTTACTGCATTCCCTCAGGGCAACCAGCAACAGACAGTGCCCACTATTCAGAGGTCAGAGCCCGAACTCTGTGAGCCTTCTCCTCCAAGCTCTTGATGTATCAGCATCAACCAGGCGACATTCCCTCTTCAGAAGCCAGAGTCCTTAGCTCTGCAGGGCCTACAGCAAGTTCCTCAGAACCGCTGCCAGCCGGCCAGCTTCCTTTCCTCAGAGGTCTGCATCATAGCTCTGCAAGACCCCTTATTTGAGTTTCCAGATTCTGAAAAACCCCAACCCCTACCCTGCATCCCCCCAGCCTGGGAACAAACACTGTTTCTTGCCTACTTCAGTGTTTCTTACATTACCTCAGTGTTTTTTGTTGCTGCTGTTGTTTTGTTTTGTTTTGTTTTTCTGTGTATTTTCTATACCAGACATCCAATCTCAGATTAACCAATTCTTAATATTCTTTCTGTGAAAATACCTAGCATGGTTCTGGTTTCCTGACTGGGCTTTGCCTGATACAGGACAGCTACCTCACAAATCTGTTTTGGAGATTAACTTATACCTACTTCACAACAGATTCTCTTGCTATTATTTGATTTCTTACTTAGAGAAATATACCACAGGATTACCACTCTCTCCCAGGTTAATATCAACTACATACTCGATAACCATACCTTCCAAGCCTTCACCGAAGGTAATGCCATTAATGTTGAATAGAAGAAGGCTAAGGATGAAACCCTGTTTCACATCAATAGAATCCCAAAACTGACTTCCCTCTTTCAAGTATGTGTCTCTCCATAGTGGGCATACACTATTTTCATCATTGGATCATAAAATAATAAACCTATTTTCATTTTGAGAAAAAAATTTAGTGCTTTAGATAAGTTTTGGCTGTAATACAATGGACTAAAAAAAGTACTGGCTTGGGAAATATAATCTTGGCTCTGCCACTAATTAATGTTTGGCTCTGAACACACCACTCTGCTTTCCAGTTCCCTCAAAAGTAAAATGAGGAACCTGAACTAGGCAATGACCAACATTTCTTTTAGCTTGCTCAGTCTAACTATAAGGATTAGTGTTATCTCTATGACTAAGATATTTCTGACAATAAAATGATTTTAAACCTACTATATTTCCAAAAGCAAGAAGCTGAATTTGAGGAATGAATGCTTCTTTCTTTAAGCAGATAGGAAGCCAGTTATATCAAACCTGGAAAAAATCCGAGGACAATGAGTATCTCAAAAATGCTAGCACTTCTGTGGTCAATTCACTCTGAGCCTAAGAGGAAGGGAAGCTAGTCTAGCTGAAATTGTAATTGTAAGGAAGCTACACATGCCTTCCTACCATGAAAGAGTGCCTCTAGGATAATGGCAGGGCTGGTGGTATGATGTGATCACAATGCTATGCAATGTCATGGGAGTAGACTATGCGTTCAACTTGCCAACCAGAACACCAAGTTCGGTTTACAATCCTTTGTGGCCCCCAAATTGCTATTGTGGCATCCAGCTGTCTCTTCACCAGGGACTTCAAACAGTGCAGCTGACACCACAGGCAGCAGCTAGCTGAAGTCCCTCTCCTGCGTGCTTAGAAAGAAATAACCACAACCACTAAAGCCAAAGAATTTTTGCAGCTTCCCTAGTATCCAAATAAAGATCCTCATTCCAAAGTAGTAAAGTGATGAGCCTGAAATATCTGAAGAAGGAAAATCCCAGCTCAGAAGAGAAAGAAATTTTATCCCCATGATTACCTCTATAATAAAACAGTTTTCCTGATCCTTGTCTTCCATCTTTCCTTCTTTCTTTCCTTCCTCCCTCCCTTTTCCCTTTCCTTCCTCCCTCCCTGTCTTCCTACCTTCCTTCCTGCCTGCCTTCTTGCCTCTCCTCTCTTTAAAAAAACTGCCCCAATATTTATTGATCTCTTACAGTACTCAAAAGTATTCATACAGAGATAAAACATCACAGCCCCTAAATTCAGATAGCTCTCAGTACAGAGGATAGAAGTAAGATCACATATGATGGTAGAATTGAGTAATATATACTATAATAAGAGTGCATACAAGATTCTGTAAGAGTACACAGCAAGTCAGGGTGGAAAGTTAGTGCCACAAAAGGAGAAATGCTTGATATGACTCGTGAAAAATGCATATGAGTGGTGTGACAGGAGAAAGGAGGAAGCAAATCCATTTGGGCAGAACAGAATGTGAGTCATCAGTCACCTCAGTCACAGCAGCCCAGCACCTCCACAGGTCTCTGAAAGCAGAGGAGTATAGCTGAAGGGGAAGGTGTGTGGAGAAGCCACTCTAGAGAAGGTGGAGATAGCAGATAAGGTATGCCAGGGCAGGCTTTGAATCTACATTGTACAGAAGGAGAAATCTTTGACGGGAGCTTGACATCAGATTTACATTTAAGGAAACTAACTTCGGGGTCAGTGAAGGATAGAGTAGAGCATCTGACACTGGAGAAAAAAAGGGAAAAGTAGTAACTATTGCAGTGTAGTATTGCAATTAGTAACTATTGCAATTAGTAACTATTGTGGTGTTTCAGAGAGGATGTAGCAGTATTTGGGTTAAGATTGCAGCATTTGGAGTGGAGAGGAGAGGACAGATGTGAGACACCAGGGACGTGGACTTGAATGGCTACAGAGTGGAGGGTGTGAATGAAAGAGAAAAAAGGGATCTAGGATTAGTCCTAAGACTTTATTTTACTGCTACTTATTTTTATCTCTGCCAGGTCTCAATCATTCATGATCAGAGGTGGAATTGAGTCTTATGTTTTGTGGGGAAAAAAAACCCAAAAAACTCTGGCTAATGTTTCCTCTCAGATCTTTAGTTTTGGTACGTGAAATTCTTTCATCATGGAAGTTAATTCCTTTAGTTTCAAAGATGTGTAGCTTCATAGAAATCATGAATTACCATGCATATTACTCTAGAAGTAGAAGTAATACCATAAGCCCTTCGAGGAAGAGCTCCTAAATGAAATTCTTCAGAGAAGTACTTTAAAAAAAGAAAGTATTTTTTGTCAGAGTATCCTTGGCCATAATATTTGTCTCCTATATCAGTTTTAATATATAAATGACATTTTTAATGACAACATTTTCACTAGCACCTGAGAATAATTTATGCTTATGTGTCAAGGTTATGGTATTTTTTGGTAGCATCACTACACTACCATATATCCACAAGAATAAAAACTCCCATTTGGTATGCACAGTCTTTACTGCATCTAAGAAGAATATCTCCATGTCAATGAGGATAATTTTAGCCAGATAAGCTAGATACAAGTTGTTTGTGTGGAGGAATATTAAATACTACTGGTCTAATACTAGAAAATGGCGATGAAAGGAAAAGACCAATGGAAGTATATTTAAAGCAAACTGTCCTTAAAGATCTTTCCATATGCTTAGCATGAAAATTAAAACACAGGGAATAAGTTAGGGCTAGAGATACATATCTGGGACTCATGAAAAATTGCATGAAGAGAGGAAAAAGAAAGGACAAGAATAAAATTCGAAGAAATTCTACACTTAAGGGAAAAAAATAAGAAGCCTATAAAATAAGCTAAGAAGTTCAAAAGAGTAGAGCTTCTATTTGATAGCATCATATCAGATCACATTGAAGCAATAACCACTGAGCAAAGATGTGAAGGATTTAGAGGGCGACGTATGTGGTATCTGATAGAACATCAGTACAAGCCTAAGGAAAAGCCAGTGCAAGGTCCTGGGAAAGTGCCTGGAATGTTAGCTGAAGTTAGTAAATACACTGAAAGGCCAAAGTATGAAGGGGGAGGATTGTGTAAGTGCCTAAAGGACCTTGTCTTGACTCCACCTTTTACTCTGGGTGAACTGGGATACCACTGCAGGCTTCAGCAGAAGATGGAAATGCTCTGGCCACTATGTTTGGAATAGGCTATAGGGCAGGCTGAAGCAGATAGATACAGAGTAATCAGTTAGAACTGTGGTCCCCAACCCCTGGGCCATGGACCAGTACCAGTCCATGCCCTGTTAGGGACCAGGCTGCAGAACTCTGCCACACTCTCTCACCCCCATGGAAAAAATGTCTTCCATGAAATAGGTCCTGGTGCCAAAAAGGTTGGGGACCACTGAGTTAGAACTCTATTAGGTGAGAGATAATGATGGCTCCAAGTGGGGAAGTAAGAGTGGAGGATGTGAGAATTGGTTGGATCGTGAATATATCTTAATAGTAGAACCAATAGTTCTACCAATAGTTCTGTGTAAATTACATGTAGAGTGTAACAGGAAGAGAACAGTCAATGATTATTCCAAGTGTTTTCTTTCTAGAAAAACTTCAAGGATGAAATGGCCATAAGCTGAGATGGAAAAGGCTATGAGAGAAGCAGGTTTTAGGTGGAAGTTCAGAATTCAGTTTTGGACAAGTTAAGGTTGAGATAAATCTTACCTATCCAAAAGGAGAGTTCAATATGGTGGTTATTATGTAAGTCTGGTGTTTGGGAGATAGTGTAGGCTGGAGCTACAAATTTATAAGTGGTTGGCATAATGATAACTTAAAGCTCTCTGACTAGTTTTATGATCAACAAGATAGCAATAGTAGATCAAAAGACTGATCTTTGAGCACTGGAGTTCTCCATCAATAAGGGTTTGGGGAAAAGAGGAACCGGTACTGAAGACAGAGAAACAGTGGCCAATTAAGTAGGAAGAAAAGCAAGGAAGTATGGTAGCCTAAAGGATGAGTGTACAAAGTATATTAGAAGGAAGAAGGGAATGGTCTAGTAAGTTAGATGCTACCAACAGATTAGTACGTAGCCTAAAATTTGAAATCAGATTTAGTCATGGTAGTAATTAGTGGACTTGAAAAAAGAAGTTCAGTGGAATAGTGGTGGTGAGAGCCTGGTTGGAAACAACTTTTTTTTTTTTTTTATAAATGAGCATAAAGAAATTGGGCAGGCTTACAGGGAAAGTAGGGTAAAAAAAGTTTATTTGTAATTTAAGATAGGGGAAAAATAGCATGTTTGCATGCTGATGGGAATATGTGGAGGAATGAGTGGGAAGGGAAATGGAGATAATGATGGTAGAAGACACTGGTGGCGAGAAGCTTAATCTGGAAGAAATAGAGATTACTAGGAGGGTTTGTACAGAGGGACTCAGAGTCGAGGCAAGGTTTATGAATTTTTTTTAGGATAAGATAAACTGGAAGTGTGGGAGAGAAAGAGCTAGTAGAATAAGAAGGGTTTAAGATAGAGAATAAAAAGAAATAATACAGAGAATTAGTCCCAGTGGAGGAAGGATTAAGACTATAGAGGGAAACTTGACCCATCTGCACAGTGATAACTCCTCCTCTAATCCTGGAAGGAAGGAGGATACGGATGAGATGAAAAGTTAAGTAAGGGAACAAAAGTGAGGATGTGTGCATTTTGTGGTGATATAAAAGGTGCGGACAGCTGAGGAAGGGAGGATGACTGCTAAGTTTAAGAAAGGAGTGAGCTTTGGAACATTTCCTGAGGGGAAGGAAAAGGATCATGACCAGGGATAAGTGAAAAGATGGGTTAACTGGCTGAGATCAATGTCTGCAAGAAGTCGAAAAATCATACATTAATAGTGACACCAATTCTTATAATGTAGTGGTTATTTTCTACAGTTTTTTTTTAAAGCTCAATTGTAAGAGATGAGAAGGCATATGATGGGTTGATCTTGGCTTGCTAGGAAGACGCTTTAGAAATAAAAGAAAGCAAGGGTTGATGGTGTCGGTACTGGTGTCGTGGCAATGATTAACCATGAAGTCTGGGTTACATAGAGAAGCAAATGAAGCCAAGAGGGAACAGACAGAAAAGCAAATGGAGAGCCAGGAATAGATGGTTCCTTGAGGGAGAAGAGCAAGCAGCTGTGGAAACTGGAAGAGATTGATGTGAACCAATTCCAGATGACAGTAAGTTAAAGGCATTGATGACTAAAGTGGAATGTCGGGATAGTAAAGACGCCTTAGAGTAGAGTTGGATGGATCATTAGCATTGATGGTTGAGTTGCTGAGGGTATTAAGGAAAAATGTGACTGAGTAAAGTCTTCTTTTTTACCTGACAGTTTCTAAATTGGCCATCAATCCACGGTAGCATTCACTGAAGGTCCACTACTGAGAGTTTGCTGATACCTGATATAAATGCCCTGTCCCTTCTGTGTGTTGTAATAATTCAATTGCTTCCCTAAGCACTTAACCTATTATGAAGACAATAGTTAGAAAGAAAAAAGAAGAGAGTTTTATAACTTTGTAACTATTCTCTTTAGTATTGCTCCATAACAAGCTACCCCAAAACATTTTGATGTAAAATAGCCATTTCATTAAGTTCAGTATTCTGAGGGTCAGGAATTCAGAGAGGGCTCCACAATGTCTGGGGCCTCTGCTGAAAAAACTCAATGAATGGCTAGGGAGTGACATTTGGAGGTAGAATTATCAAGAGGTATCTTAACTCACATACCTGGTGGTTAATGCTCACTGTCAGCTGCAACTGGGGCTGTTAGTTGTGGCATCTACAAGTGGCCTCTCTTGCTTGAGAGGTAATTTCTCATAGCATGGTACCCTCAGGGTAGAAGACTTCTTACAATCTGGTTTGGGATTCCAAAGTTAGGGTTCCAAGAAAACCATGTGGAAACTGTATGACCTTTTCTGACCTGGCTTTGGGAGTTGCATAGCGTCATTTCTGCTACATTCTACTGGTGACAAGCAAGCCACTTAAGTCAGCCCAAATGGAAAGAAAGGGGCCACACACCTCACCTCTCAACTTGTGAAGTGTCAAAAAATTTACAAACATGTTTAGAACTTCCAAGTGGCATTTGTGGGGATTTCTTAGCCCTACTCCCAAGTCTAATGTTAAATGTTTGCAGAGCCCTGTTACAAATGTTCCTATGTATTATAAAAAGTTAATTTTTTCCTAAACATCTAACCTATTGCTAAGATAGGAATTAAGAGCAAGAGAGAATAAAGTTTAATAACTAATGGTAAATATCTTTTTACATCTTTAAAATGAAATGTTAGTCTTTAGTATCCCCCTATCCCTTTACCCAATTCTTCTGTTAAAGCATATAAATAATTCTGAGGTCATGTTTCACGAAAATAAATTTTAGAGTGAAAAAAAATAGTCTGTCATAACTTGATCTCTGAGCTTCAGGACAAGAGGGAGTCACACTGGATTATAAACCTGTCCAATGAAAGTCCTCCATTTTATTCAACTCTTAATTCCTACAGCAACATGTACAATGCTTTGTAAATCAAATGTGCCTAATAAAGGAGAATTAAGTTAAACTAAACTTCAACTTGAAAATATGAATCCTACTCCATGAGAGTCAAGCAGGAAAACTTATAGAAGAGTTAATATTAAGCTACTTTGCTTTATTCTCACCTCCCTAGTTGACTTCCTTAAGCATCTCCAGGGCAGTGGCTTCCTGATAACAAGGTAACAAAGGTCAACCCAGCATCTACGCAGCCAAAATAAAGGTTCTCCCAGTTACTTCTTGCTTCTTGTCAAGCTGAGGAACAAATTAGGTATCCCTTGGAGTTCCTGACACATAGGCTGAGCCCATGATCAATGCTCAATAAATTCTTGGGAATGAAAGTTGAGAGTTATCTCATTGAAGGGCAACATTGGCAAGAAGGTAGGGGGTACAGGATATCAAATTTAGGCTGGAATCTTAACTCTGCCACCTGTGTGGACTTGGCAAACTTGTGAAAGAGGGATAATGAAACCCCTGAAGGGATGTGAAGGGAGCAATAGAAAACGTAAGAAATAACAGCCACCACTGTTTCTTTGATGCTGTGGTCCTCACCCAAGTCCTCACTGTAAGAATGAAGCCCTCAACACAGCTGCTGGAAGGGTTGGGGGATAAGTCCCTCTCCAGGAATTGCACTAACCTGAAGAGAGACACCTTGCTCGAGGTCACACTCCTCCTATAGAGCAAGCTTCGTGTGGGACTGGCTCAGGTCCTTGTTACAACTTTACAGAAGTTCAACTCCTGTCTCTGACCAACCCACTTCTTTCTACCACCCTAGAGGTATTTGTCCTCTCCAACAAATTTACTTACTGTGTATTAACTTAACTTACTGTGTATTTGTGAGCACTCTCCAACAAACTTCCTGCTTGCAAACCTTCTCACAGTCTATTTCTGGGATTGATCTAAGACATACTTGTCTAAAGAAAATGACTTCAGTGACTCAAAAAGAGATGAAAGCCTTTATTCAAGGAGCTTCTGAAGAGAACGTAGCTCCCAAATGAAGCCGAGTCAGGGTATTTATGGGATAGGAGGCAGTTGAGTGCTTGTCTTTGAAGTTTTGGAAGAGGCTGTAGTTTTGACTTTGACCAAAACTCACATTTGAGAGTTGTTCTCATGTACATGTCTCTTCCTTAGAGTCTTTGGTACAACCACAATGTTCATCAGAATATTTTTTCCCAATTTTTTTGTGAAGGTTTGTGATTTATCAGCTAGTCAAATTTCACAGGTTGAGGGAGTTAGATAACAAGAAAGAAAAGGGGACAAAAAGAGAAAGCAGTGGGAACATAGGGGACCATCTATCCTGTTTGTTTTGGTCCTTTTACACATTGAGCTCTTCCCACATCCCAGACTCTGTCCCTAGTGCTGCACTTGCATTGTCTACCATCTTTGCCTCAATCACTGGGGATGGGGATGCTTAGCTGCCATTTTTTGCTTAGGCTTTTGTCCCCGCACTGGTAACAAGTGAGCAAATAAACTCAACAGAAAAGCAGTGGAGAATACGAAACTGACAGTGAATTCTGCTTGCTTTAGAATCTTCACCCTCACATCCTGACTGCCTTGGTTTTTCTCTGATGCCTATAAACAGTTTTTTGTTTTTGTTTTTATATTTTATCCATATATTGTAGCTGTTCTCTGGTAGAAGAATGAGTTTGCTATAAATGACTCCACTTTATAGAGTAGGGTACCGAGGCTCGAATAGAGTAATTAATTATTCAAAGTGAGGCAGCTAGCAAGCAATGAAGTTAACATTATAACCCAGAACTCTCTGATTTCAGTAACTACACTCTTTAACCACTGTTTTAATTTAACTTATTGGATTAAATTCTCCCATGAAATACAAATACAGCTACAAACTACTCTAGAGTATCCTAAGTTTAAAAGAATTTTGCTTAAAACCATTATGTTTTCCTTACTTGTTCTATTTTTAAATTATATCAGCATAAAAATAAAGGCATATTCATTCAACAGAGTAACCTATACTTAGCAATAAACATTAGGCAATTCTTAAACAAACACATGGAATAACTAGGACAACTGAAATAACATAAGCTTACAGCATGCCAAGAGGTCATATGTATTTAAAAGGAATGGGAAAAGTGATTCTGTATTGTTTACTGCCACTTTTGTTGAAATAAACTCTGGATGTGCAATTTTTCCTATGAATAACTGTGTTTTTGCTGATGGTTTTTGTGAATCTGTGCAGCATATAATTGATGGTTTTTTGGTTATGAAGAGAATTACTAATATGTACCCAAAAATACTTTTTGAGGGTAAGAACTTTCAAACAGTGACTAGAAAATTGGGAAATCTCAAATACAATAAAGATGCTAAATAGAGGAACAATAACTTGCCTTCTTTTTTATTTAATTCATGTAGAAGTCCTATTATCTTTCAGTTTTAATAATGATTGTTTGCTATGGGACTCATACACATGACATGTTATCCCCCATATTTCTTTTAATATCTTTAGCAATCTTCTAAGTTAGGTATTGTTTTAGAGCCCATTCTTCAAAGTGAATTAACCTAATGGAAAGACAGTTATAGCTCACAGATAAAGGTTTTATGCCACTTAGTTTAGTGCCTTGTGAACCTGGACATGCTACTTAAACTCTACAATGCTTCAGTTTCCTTATCAGTAAGATGGTGATCATGATAATACTTGCTTCAAAAAATTTCTTTTTTTTTTAAATTGACTGATTTATTTATTTTTATTTCAGGATATTATGAGGGTACAAATATTTTGGTTACATTTTATGACTTTGCCTCACCCAAGTGAGGATTAGAGGCATGCCCTTCCCCTCTACAGTGCTCACCACATCCATTAGTTGTGTGTTTACCCCCCACAACCCCTTAATCCCTGGAGAATATTACTACCATGTGAGCACTATAGTGTTGATCAGTTAGTGCCAATTTGATGGTGAGTACGTGTGGAGCCTCTTCTTCTATTCTTGTGATACCTCACTTCGGAGGATGGGCTCGAGCTTTATCCAGGAAAATACAAGAGGGGCTAGATCACTGTTATTTCTTATAATTGAGTAATATTCCATTGTATACATATTCCAAATTTTAATAATCCACTCATGAATTGACGGGCACTTGGGTTGTTTCCACATCCTTGCAATAGTGAATTGTGCTGCCATAAACATTCGGGTGCAGATGTCCCTAGTATAGCATATCTTTTGTTCTTTTGGGTAAATGCCTAATAGTGCTATTGCTGGATCGAATGGTATTTCTATTTTTAGCTCCTTGAGGTATCTTCAAATTCTTTCCCACAGAGGTTGCACTAATTTGCAGTCCCACCAGTGGTGTAAGAGTGTTCCTGCCTCTCCACATCCTCACCAGCATTTGTTGCTTTGGGATTTTTTGATAGAGGCCAATCTCACTGGGGTTAGATGATATCTTCTTGTGGTTTTGATTTGCATTTCTCTAACGATTAGAAATGTTGAGCATTTTTTTATATGTTTGCTGGCCATTATTCTGTCTTCTTTTGAAAAGTTTCTGTTCATTTCCTTTGCCCATTTATTGATGGGGTTATTTGATTTTTTGTTACTGATTTCTTTAAGTACTAGATAGATTCTTGTTATCAGTCCTATATCAGATGTGTAGAGAGCAAATATTTTCTCTCATTGTGTAAGCTGTCTATTCGCTCTAATGATAGTTTCCTTGGCTGTGAAAAAGCTTTTTAATTTGATCAGATCCCATTTATTTATTTTTGTTGCTGTGGTGATTGCTTTGGGGGTCGTCTTCAAAAATTCTTTGCCTAGGCCAATGTCTGAAAGGGTCTTCCCAACATCTTCTTCTAGAATTCTTAAGGTTTTATGCCTTAGGTTTAAGTCTGTTATCCATCTTGAAATGATTTTTGTGAGAGGTGAGAGGTGAGGATCCAGTTTCAATCTTCTGCATATAGCTATCCAGTTTTCCCAGCACCATTTATTGAAAAGATATTCTTTTCACCAATGTATACTTTTGTCTGCTTTGTCAAAGATTAGATTACCATATGTGGATGGTTTCATCTCTGGACTCTCAGTCCTATTCCAAAGGTCTATGTCTCTGTTCTTGTGCCAATACCATGCTGTTTTAGTTACCATAGCCTTGTAGTACAGCTTGAAGTCTGGTAGACTGATACCTCCCAGTTTGTTCTTTTTACTTACGATGTTTTTGGCTATACGAGGTCTTCTCTGGTGCCATACAAGGCATAGAATTATTTTTTCTAGATCTGTAAAGAATGATGATGGTACTTTGATAGAGACCCTCACTGAAGGTCACTGCTCTCACAGGTGCAATCAGTAGAGGCCCCACCCTTAGGCCCCAGGCTTCACAAGTGCATTCCCTCAGTACAGTCCACACCATGAAGGCCCCTGGCCTCACAAGTGCAGACACTAAGTACAGGAGTCTCACTGATGGCCTCTGCCTCACAGGTACAGACACTGAGAACAGGACCCTCATTGAAGGCCCCTGACCTCACAGGTGCAGACACTGAGTTCAGGATCCTCACTGAAGGCCCCTGACATCACACGTGCTTATAATCAGTAGAGGCCCCACCCTTAAGGTCATGGGCTTCACAGGTATAGACACTCAGTACAGTCCACTCCCTGAAGTCCATTGCCCTGACAAGTGGAGACAACCAGTACAGAACCTTCACTGAAGACCCTGTACTCACGGGTGCAAATACTGAGTACAGGACCCAGCTGAAGTCGTCCGCCCTCACAGGTGCAGGCACTCAGTACAGGCCCCCCCAAGGATCCCGCTTCACAGGTGCAGACACTCAATACAGGTCCCCCACACTGAAGGGTCCTGCCTCACAGGTGCAGACACTCAGTAGAGGCCCCACAGTGAAGGCCCTGTCTTCACAGGTGCAGACACTCAGTACAGTCCACTCCCTGAAGGCCACTGCCTTGACAGGTGGAGGCAACCAGTATAGAACCCTCACTGAAGGCCCTGAACTCACAGGTGCAAATACTGAGTACAGGACCCAACTAAGCTCCCTGCCCTCCCAGGAGCAGACTCTCAATACAGGCCCCACCTGAAGGCCCCTGTCCTCCCAGGTGCAGACACTCAATACAGGACCCTCACTGAAGGCCCCTCCCATCACAGGTGCAGACAATCAATAGAAACCCCACCCCTAGGCCACAGCCTTCACAAGTGCGGACACACAATATAGTCCACACCACGAAGGCCCCTGGCCTCACAGGTACAGACACTGAATACAGGACCCTCACTGAAGGCCCCTGAACTCACAGGTGCAGACAATCAGTATAGCCCATACCCTAAGGACTGTGTCCTCCTCACAGCTGCAGACAGTCAGTACAGGCCGCACACTGAAGGGCCCTGTCCTCAGAGTTGCAGACACACCGTACAGGCCGCACCCTACAGACCCTGATGTCACTGGTACAGACACTGAGTATAGGACCCTCACTAAAGGCCACTGACCTCACAGGTGCTGACCTGTGAGGTGAGCAGCCTTCAGGATGGAGCCTCTACTTATTGTCTGCACCTTTGGGAGAAGGGGACTTCAGTGAAGGTCGAATACTCAGTGTCTTCACCTGTGAGTCAGGGACCATCAGTGAGGCTCCTGTACTCAGTATCTGTACTTGTGAGGCCAGAGACCTTCATGGTGTGGACTGTACTGAGTTTCTGCCCTTGTGAAGGCTGGGGCCTAAGGGTGGGGCCTCTACTGATTGTCTGCACCTGTGAGGGCAGGGGCCATCAGTGATGGTCCTGTACTGAGTGTCTGCACCAGTGATTGGAGGGGCCTTCAGTGGCAGTCCTGTACTCAGTGTCTGCACCTGTAAGGGCAGGGTCCTTCAGTGAGGGTCCTGAACTCAGTGTCTGTACCTGTCAGTAACTGATGCTTCATATCGACTAGACAAACCCCACCCTTGGAGCGGCCAAGTAACAAGAGTAGTCACTTCTTGGGCTGAGATGCCCAGTGGCCCCCCAGGAAGTGCCCATCCCCCAGTCTGGTGGCTTATATTCCCCTCTAGCAGGGCAGACCCCACCCTTGGAGGAGGGGAAAAAGGAGAGAAGACGTTTTCGGGCTGGGAGTTGTGGCAGTTTCAGCCAACACCCCTCCCCCAGCATGACAGGAAAGACTCAGTCCTTGAAGGCAGGGAGAAAGGAGAAAACATTGCTTTCCCTGTGTGACTGTCTTGAATCTGTGGGACCTTGGAACTAAGCAAAAGGGGACAGATTATTTACTCGGTTAGTGGGTTGGTTTTGATCATCCGATAATATCATAACACAAGGGCTTGCCCTTGGCGCCCAGGCTGTTGCCAGCTTTGGGGCTTGTGGTCTGGGAAGGAAAATCTTCACCAGAGTCCTTAGCAATTGCACCAATTGACACCCCCACATCAGGAGCTGCTTCACAAGTGTGGCGAAAGAGCCTTGAATAACATATTAGCAGCTCTCCTCTAGCTGCAGATCAAGCAACCTCTGAATTATACACTCTTAGGCTCACAGGTACCTGTTCCTTTTTCACCCCACCTAAAGTGGTAACAGAGCTCAGTTAACCCTTGGGAGTGGCATCACATTCCCCAAAGACTGAGGCACTTGTATATACCATTTGGGTGTTTAGAGCTCAATACAAAGGTATTGGAATATCTTGATAAACGACTCCTCCATGCAAACTAAAAGCAACAAAATAGAGGGTAAGCTCATAGCCCAACACAGTGTCTTCCATCTCAAACTGGTGGATGGCAGTGGAGTCACACACACAAGAGTGATCCAACTCCTGGGAGTCTAAGCAAGGGATCCAAACTCACTAATCTCCTGTAGCAGGAGGTGAAGACAACAGGTCAGAGATAACCCAACAGTCTAAAACAACTCTAAGACAATACAGGACCAGAGCACATCTCCCCAGCATTCTCAAGGCACATCCCTTTGGGGACTTGGAATTAAGTCCATAAACCAGTCCCAGCACCCCCAGTCCTTGACAAAGTAGCCTGATGAGAAAGAATCAGTGAAAGAACACAGGAAAC
Organism: Propithecus coquereli; assembly: GCF_000956105.1. NCBI lineage: Eukaryota > Metazoa > Chordata > Mammalia > Primates > Indriidae > Propithecus > Propithecus coquereli. The sequence continues at coordinate 394,598 of NW_012148030.1, forward strand.
ATGAAAAATAAGAGAGAAAAGTCGCCTCCAAAACAAAATATTCTATCTCCATCAATAGATACCAACTTACATGATATGATTAAACTGACAGAGGAAGAATTCTGAATATGTATTTTAAGAAAACTCAATGGAACTGAAGAGAAAATAGAATCCTAACATAAAGAAACCACAAGAACAATACAGGAAATGAATGAAAAGTTCTCTAAAGAAATTGAAATACTACGGAAAAACCAAACAGAAATCTTGGCAATGAAGGAGGCATTCAAGGAACTTCAAAACACAGTGAAAAGCCTCAAGGATAGAGTGGATCACACAGAGGAAAGAATCTCAGAGCTTGAAGATAATGCCTATGTGCTAAACAAATCAAATGAAGAAAAAGAACACAGAAACAAGAGACGAGACCAAAACATACAAGAAATGTGGGATTACATAAAGAAGCCAAATCACTGGCATTCCAGAGGGAGAAGAAGAAAATACACAAGGGCTGGAAAACTTATTTCATGGAATACTGGAGGAAAATATGGCTGGCCTGGCCAGAAATCTTGATATCCAGATACAAGAAGCACACAGAACTCCTGGGAGACTCAATGTGAAAAGGCAATCACCACGTCATGTAGTTATTAGGCTGACCAAAGTAAACATGAAAGAAGCAATTCTTCGAGCAGTGAGGTGAAAGCAACAAATAAACTACAAAGGAAACCTATCAGACTAACTGCAGATTTCTCAACTGAAACTTTACAAGCCAGAAGGGACTGGTCGCCTATCCTTAATCTTCTAAAACAGAATAATGCCCAATCTAGAATTCTTTATCCAGCAAAATTCAGTTTCATCTATGAGGAAGAAATAAAGTCCTTCCCAGACAAGCAATCACTGATGGAATTTTCGAAGACCAGACCAGCCCTGCAGGAAGTACTCAGACCTGCATTAAACACTGAACAGTGCAATAGACACTCTCCAAAGTAAAATCATTGAAGAGTTAAAGACTAGAATCTGGACTCCATGATGGCTCAAGGAGTAAAACAAAACAACAGGACTTCACCCAACAGTATAAATGGAAATCTACCTCAAAGTTTAATCCTCTCAATAAATGTGAATGGCTTGAACTGTCCTCTGAAGAGACATAGATTGGCAGAGTGGATAAAAATCCACAAGCCTAGTATTTGCTGTCTACAGGAAATGCATCTAACCCATAAAGATGCTTTCAGGCTCAAGGTCAAGGGATGGAAAACAATCACCAAGGCAAATGGAAATCAAAAGAAAGCAGATAGCTACACTTATTTCAGATAACATAAGCTTTAAAATAGTAAAAGTAAAAAAGGACAAAGATGGCTACTATGTAATGGTGAAAGGGAAGATCCAACAAGAAGTATTAACAATTCTTAATATTTATGCACCCAACTCAGGAGCACCCAGTTATGTAAAGCAAACCTTATCTGATATAAATAGCATGATAAACAATAATGCCATAGTAGTAGGGGACTTCAACATCCCACTGAATGAACTGGACAGATATTCCAAAAAGAAAATAAGCAAAGAAATAATGGACTTAAACAGAGCTCTAGAACAAAAGGGTCTGATAGACCTCTACGGAACATTCCACCCAAATAAAGCCAAATATACATTCTTCTCATGAGCCCATGTAACTTTCTCCAAAATTGATCACATATTAGGCCACAAATCAGACCTTAACAAATTCAAAAAAATAGAAATTATACCGTGTGTCTTCTCTGGTCATAGTGGTATAAAATTAAAGTTCAATTCCAACAGTAATACTTACCACCTCACAAAGTCATGGAAACTAAACAATCTATTGTTGAATAACTTAGGTCAAGGAGGAAATACAGAAGGAAATCAAGAGTTTCTTCAAACTAAAAAATAACAGAGACACAAGTTATCAAAACCTGTGGGATATGGCAAAAGCATACCTTAAAGGGAAACTAATAATATTAAATGCTCACACACAAAAAACAGAAACCTCAAAAATTAACAATCTAACAGAGTGTCTCAAGGAATTGGAAAAGGAAGAGAAAATCAATTCCAAAAAATTTCTTTTAAAATGAAATATGATGCATGTAATGTATGAATAATCAATAAGCATTATTATGATGACTATTATATGTTATATACTGAGGCTTTGGGAAGTTAATGATAACACAATGACACATAATTTACATGTGTCAGAATTGTGAGTCAAACACTCACTCTCTGAAGCCAGAATATGTGAACTTAATGACTATGTTGTATCTTCCTCCAAGTCTGTGGGTAGCATCTTCCCATGCAACAAATCCAGTCATAAGACAAGGCCAAGAAGCACACCAAATCTTGTGTGGTGAGTTAAATAGTGGCCCCAAAAAGGTATGTCTGTGTTCTAATCCCCAGAACCTATGAATGTTACCTTATTTGAAAGAGAGTCTTTGCAGATATAAAGTTCAGGATCTTGAGATGAAGAGATTATCCTGAATTATCTGAGTGGTGCCAAATTCCAATGACAAATATTATAATTGTGAGTCAGGGGGAGATTTGCCACATGCACTCATACAGAGGAGACTGTGTGATGATGGACACAGAGAATGAAGTGACGTGGCCACAAGCCAGGGAATGCTGACAGCCACCAGAATCTGGAAGATGCAAGGAATAGAACTTCCCTAGAGCCTATAGGCTAGAAAATTGGGAAATCAAGCACTGTTGCTGAGGACATCTTGATCTCAGGTGGTCCTGCTGACACCTTGATCTCAGACTTCTGGCCTCCAGAACTGCAAGAGAATAAGTTTCTAGTAATTTGTTATGACAGCCCTGGGAAACTAATATACTTTGCTTAGCATAAACTTAAATGTAAAATATATTAATTAATTACCTCAAGTTCCACTTCTTTTATAATCTTGCCTAGTAAAACTAATTTATATCAGCTGTATTTTCTTCTAATTTCTTTTTCAGTGCAACAAGTAACTTAATATACACGCTCTTTGATTTTTAGTTATATGCATCACACAGTTTAGCATTTGATCTTATTTCTTCATTTCTTCATGGTTAAATTTGCTTTCCAACTAAGATGTGGGTCCCTCTGAGCTGGAACTGCCTAGTAATTTGTTTATAGTTCATTCATATTGCCCCTAAATAAACACCATTTTATTGATTAATTGAGATCGATCAAATAAATGGAAGACTAAGAACTTCCAGAAATCTACAATATAAAAGCAATGAGACATGAAGGAAGAAATAGAAGCTTCGATGTCAAACTGACCTGATTTTCAATCTTGTTTCAGCCATTTCCAACTTTGTTACTGTAGGGACCGTCCCTGGGCAAAATTGGCTTAAGCCCAGAGTCAGCGAAACTGGGTGTGTGTAGGGACCGTCCCTGGGCAAAAATTGGCTTAAGCCCAGAGTCAACGAAACTGGATGTGCTCTCCTTGGGGCCAGAGGACAATAGGTCCGGACACGGCCTGTTGGACAAACAGAACTATTCCTCATGACAGATAGCTTTATGACAGATAATCAAGCACCTGGGGTCTTGCAAACAAGCCAAGGCGTCTCATTGTCCTGCATACGGTAATGAGATAAAGAAGTTAAGATGCAAGAAGTTAAGATGCAAACATCTGCTTCCATTAAGCAATCGTCTGGAAGGAATGAAAATGTGTTTTCCTCAAGGCACCCAAGGTAGTCACGTACCAGGAAGTAGCTGCCGGACATAGAAAAAGTATATAAATAAACCGACTGGTACAAATCGAGTACTGCAGTCTTGTACGTCTTGTGTGTGTCTGTGTGTTTCTTTCTGTGTCCATCCCCCGTTCTGAAATCCGGGCCGCGACAGTTACATGGTGTCAGTTACTTAGACACTGAATTTCAATTTCCTCATCTGTAAACAATAATGCCTACTCTCCAAAGCTGTTGAAAGAAATCACAACAATGTCTTGTGTAGATATTGGTTTGTTTTTTCTTCCAAGAATACATTCATACCTTCTTGTGGTAATAGTTCCTAATTGTGCCCCATTAGGTAAGGTCTCCTGTGATAATAGTCAAGGTGCCATTTGCTCCTGGTCAATGGGTGGTCACATGACCTAGCTAGGCTATCAGACTTTCTTCATGGAATTTGAATCTCAAAACCAATGATAATTAAGACTGAACATAAGGTTCAAAATGTCTTCTTAATGAATGAGCCCTGAGCTGTTCAGTAATTTCCCGTGACATAGAAGACAGAAACTTCCTAAAGCAGTGGTCTCCAACCTCTTTGGCACCAGGGACCATTTTCATGCAAGACAATTTAGCCATGGACTGGGGAGAGGGAGGATGGTTTGGGGATGATTCAAGCACATTACATTTAATGTGCACTTTATTTCTATTATTATTACATCGTAATAATTATACAACTCACGATAGGTTGGGGACCCCTGTCCTAAAAGACAGGATCCTTTGATTCATTTCCTAAGAATGAAACTCCCATAAGTTTCCTTTTTACTTATTATATATTTGCCAGAGATGTCAGTTTTTGTGCTTTCAACCAAGGACTCCTGAAGGATATGCATTTGTCCAGTGACTGGTACAGTGAGTAGGTACCTAATAAATTATAGCAATTATTACCTCTGGAGTACCCTATTTTGAACACTCTATCACACACAAAATGGACTGACCAATATAATTTACAATTGTCATTTTCTTCCTCTATAGCTCTATTGAGAGCAATTATGTAATCCAAGGGACATCTAGCAATGTCTGCAGACATTTTTGGTTGTCACAACTGGGGAGCTGCTACATAGACATCTGGTAGGTAGAGCCCAGGGACACTGTTAAGCATCCTACAGTGCACAAGACAGACCCCCACAACAAAGAATTATACAGTCCAAAATGTCAACAGTACCAAAGGTGAGAAACCCTGCTGTAGAGGAAGCAGCACAGTACATTATAATTTCTAAGGAGTAAGTAGCATTATCTAACGTAATTATTAATAATACTTATGCTTTTAATCACTTAATGTACTATAGGAGGGAAAAAATGAATCAAGACAGTGATCTCCACAAATGTTACGAAGATTTTTCAGCAACGTGCCTACCAATGTTTCCTCAATGTGCTTAAGCCATGTATTGCCCTGGGACTTTGATGATTGCTTTGAACCATTATATCAATCAGCAATGCCGTTCTTCTTTTCCTTAGCCCTCACTATGTCCTCAGTTTCTTCAATTGAAGAAACCTCTTATCCTTGAATGTGCCACCACATCACATCTTTTATGAGTTTCTGGCATCAATTTTTCTCCCTTTAAGAAATGACCTAATCAACAAAATCGGTATATAGTAAACCAAAAAAAAAGAGGGGGGGGAGTGGGGTCTGAGAAAACCAAATGTTCTTTTACATTCCAAGTAATCTGTTCCCTATTTCCCTTTCTTGTAACTGTATTGCCCATCGGCAATACATGGTTTTGATAATGATGAGGATAATGAGATGAACTTCAAGATGGGTTACAAAGTGAAGAAATAATCAGAGAAAAAAATAAGACCTTCATTTTGGAAGGAATTAATTTGGCTTGTATGATATAACTGGGCTTAATTATTCAGCTGGTGATTGGTAACTAAGGGGCCTCTATGAAAGATGAGCCTCAAGGCATTAATTCTAGTTTTATTTCTTGGGTTCTCTTGCCTGAGGACTTTTTAAAATTACTGCATGATCTGGTAAGCTATAGTAATCTACAATTTACATGATTAAGAGGTCCTTAAAGGCTGTCCCTAGTGAGTTTCACCAAACTGACAGTTTTAAATGATTCACCCAGCAGAAAAACACCGAATGAAATAGCAGGATGAAAACAGCTTTGAGTAATTTCCCAGTACCAGAAACATCTCCTAGTGATTGTTTTCATTATTTGGGTGGTTACTACCTTAACTGCCTTTAAAGAACAACTAAAAATTCATTTCAGTTCCCTTAAAGTCTAGCTCTGTGAAATGTTTGGTTATTTTCTGAGCTAACTGTATCCAAATGAGCATTTATTTCAACTAAAATAATTTTTCTTCTCATAATCCTCTGCCACAGTCAAATTTAGGAATGTAAGAAAGCAGTTCCCATTTCTCATCACGTGACAACAGACAATGACATAAGGGCATTTCTTGGAGATTAGAGTTCATTCCAGCCACTGAAACCAATAACGTGGAAATTATCAATGTAGTTCTCTCTCCATTCCTGAAAATAAAGTTACGGCATGTGTAGATAGTAGTCTTCTCAAAAAAGTATCCCGCAAAGAGGAGGGTGGGGCCAATTTATTTTCACCTCTAATTTTCACTTACTAGTTGTTTGACCTTCGGAAGTTACTAAAGTTCTCTGAACCTCAGTTTCCTCATCTATAAAATGGGAATGATATTATGGAAATAATAATGACTCTCCTATTTTCACCTCAGAGTTGCTGCTAAGTTCAAAAGTTAATGCGATGTTTGTGAAGAGGTTTTTAAAAGCTGGGCCAAGGTAAATTGCTAGAAATATTAATCGTGTTGGGTTACAAAAGGATACAGTTAATTCATCTGACTTCACTGAATTATATTTCAATTACCATAGTACAATTACTTGTTGATGAGAACTATATCAACTTAATCATTGTTTTACGTGTGTGCAGATCAAACAAATTACCATTGCCATGTAACAATTTTCAGTGAATTGCTTTCCATTATATTATGAGTTTGGAACCAAAAATTCTAGAGTTAAATCTCAAATCTGTCACTTACTAGCTATATAACATGACATAAACCAATTAATCTTTCACTCCCTCACATGTAATGGTTTATAAATCATGTAGAGTATTGCCATGAAGATCAAATGACATAATGTAAAGTGCACTATGTGACTTTGTGAATAAATGTTAGGGTTTTACAAAGACATCACCAACATACTGAGAATTATCTCTAATTTCATTTTCTTAAACTTCCCAGTGCAGAGATGGTCCAAATGCCATTATGTTTTGAATGAACAACCACCAAACAATGAATGATATCGATCATGGTCTTAAGGCTGCTAAAATTATATATATTAAATACATATCAATCAGTATGTAAACTTGCTTACTCAATTCTAATATTTGTCCTGATTGATTGCTTTTCATTTAAAATTCTTGTCCTGCCAACATTCTGATTCCACAAGAACCCACAGTTAATTGAGCCCATAATAATAGTAAGCCAGTACCAAACTAATTATTATTTTTTCACATAGAAGAAAATGCCACGATGCCCACCACAGTTAAATATATACAAGCATTCTTCCTTGATATCTTGCAGAATACGACTAAACATAACAGCTGAAGCACAAAAACCACTTTCTCCCTGGAAAGATCTATTTTAGGTGGGCTTGGGTTTCTACCAAACACCATTTGGCTATATTTTACTAACCACATATTGTCTGTTGCCATCCTCTGTGAGTCCACCCACAGAAATTTGAATGCTTCCATTCACAGTAAAGCACCAGCAGCAGTGCAAGCACAGCAACAATTCCACAGCCAGCCCTGGATCTTAGGATTCTAAAGAGAAGAAATCAAAAGGCCTTCAGAACATAACTTATTGATACATACAGTTTTAACTATGTATAGACTGTGTTATGTCTATACAGGCAAGCAGGTTGATCAAAACTCTTTTTTAGTACCTCTGTAATCCAGCACAGGCTCAGCTACTCGCCGCTTGCAAAAGCCAATAACAAGGATGAGGTGTAGTGAAAGGAAAGTGATTTTTGCCAGAGCTACCAGTGGGGAAACAGCCAATGCTCGTGGCTCAAAGAAACCATTTCAAAGTCTTGGACTGAGGGTAGTGGTATAAAAAGGGAATTCGGTATGAAGGACATGCAGGGGTGGTAAGGAGGTGCTGATCAGCATGATGACTATCTTGAATTATTGCTCCACCTAGTGAATGGGTTGGCATTATCTGTTTTTTTTTTTTTTTTTTTTTGAGACAGAGTCTTAATCTGTAGCCCAGGTTAGGTGCCGTGGTGTCAGCCTAGATCACAGCAACCTCAAATTCCTGGGCTCAAAGATCCTCCTGCCTCGGCCTCCCAAGTAGCTTGGACTACAGCCGTGCACCACCATGCCTGGCTAATTTTTCTATTTGTAGTTGCTTGGTTAATTTTTTTTCTGTTTTTAGTAGGGATGGAGTCTCAATCTTGCTTAGGCTGGTCTTGAACTCCTGATCTCAAGTGATCCTCTGGTCTCGGCCTCCCAGAGTGCTAGGATTACAGGCATGAGCCACTGCGCCCAGCTTGGATTGGCATTATCTTGAAGGCTGTTTATCTATAGATTAACTGTGGCCTTGAGGCATTCTGGTGGGGATCTGGATTGTTTCAAGATTTCAGTCTCTGGAACTTCTAAACAAGCACATAATTAGATGGTGAAACTTGTGTAAGAGAGTGCCTGGTGGAAAGAAGGAAGGTAAATGTCAGTATTTCCTCATTAAGAAACATGCAGGAAAATTTCAAAGTGAGACACTGAAAAACAGGCACTGGTTTCACCTCTACATAATTGTGATCAAATTAATGTTAAAAAATATTTTTATGGACTTTTTTGGTCATAGGATAGCAAGATGGCATTGATATTTTCGGCTTGACTAGAGTGCTAATATTTTGGATGTTTACATTCCTCAAATGATTACAAAACAATTAATCTCCATAATATAGAGAAACTTGGTCACATTTACTATACCTGACATTCATATACTTGCCAAAGAAGCATCTAGCTTGAAGTAAAAATCAATATTGTTATCTTTATGTGTTTCTAGTGAAAATACTTTATGTTTTTAAGGTATTTTTAGGACAAATTTAAGAGAATGTTTTATTTCATGCCTTCTATCTTTCTTCATTCTTTCCCCAAATGGGCATGATTCTACAATGACCGAAATGTTTCTCTCATGGTTGCAAAAATAGACTCCCCTCACTCCCACGCACACACAGACACACACACAACACACGCTTTCTCTCTACTCTCAAAACCCAGCACAAGCCTTCATTTACTCAAACTCAACATCTCTAACATCAAGTATAACTTATGCAAAGTAAAATACACAGGTCTTAAATGCATAATTCCATCAGTTTTGGTGAATGCAGATGCCATGTGTCTCTAACTTCTTCCAAACATGAAACATTTCTGTCATCCTAGAATGTTTCTTCGTGCCCCTTCACAATCAATCCCACCTCTCCTCCCCACTCACACACAAAAACAGCCGCTGCTCTGGTTTCTATCACCATGGATTAGTTTTATCTCTTCTAGAACTTCATCTAAATGGGATCATACAGTGAGTATGTAAGTACTCTTTTTGTATATTGCTTCTTTTACTCAGCATGTTTTTTGAGATTCATGTTCTTGGGCATACTACAAGGGTTTTTTTATTGCTAAGTAGTAGTTTTCCATTATATGAATATTTCGTAGTTTGTTTATCCATTTTCCTCATGGTAGACTGATTGGGTATTATGAATAAAGCTTCTGTGAACAATCTTGTACAAGGTTTTGTGGACATCTGATTTTATTTCTCTTGGATAAATACTTAGAAGTTGATTTGCTACATTATAGAGTAGATGCAGGTTTAACTGCTAAAGTTAACTGCTATTTTAAGAAACCACTAAACAGTTTTCCAAAGTGGTTGTACCATTTTTTTCTTTCCCCCAGCAATATATGACTGTTTCTGTTGTTCCATATCCATGACAATATTGGTTTTGTCAGTCTTTTTTATTTTAGCCATTCTAGTAGTTGTGTATCTCATTGTAATTTTAATTTATCTTTCCCTGATAAATGTTTATGCCAAAAACTTTTTCATGTGTTTATTAGTTATCCATCCATATACACGTGTATTAATATATGTGTGTGTGTATTTGTGACATATAAGAATGGGCTCCACTTGTACTCGCCATCAAATTGATACTAACTGATCAACACTAGGATGATCACATGGCAGAAATACTCTCCAGGGATCAGGGGGATTTGGGGGAGGGGATAAATCCGCAATTAAAGGACACGGGGAGCACTGTAGGGGGGAAGGGCATGCCTTTAACCTGCACTTGGGTGAGGCAAAGACATAAAGTGTAACCATAATGTTTGCACCCTCACAATACCCTGAAATAAAAAAAAATAATAAAATAAAGTTAAAAAAAATGTCTTCTGCTGATATTAATATAGATATATGTGTGTGGTAATTGTCTTTTTATTATTGAGTTCTCTGAGTTTTTTAATATATACAGAAAACATCCTTTGTCAGATACATGTTTTGCAAATATTTTCTCCCAGTCTGTAGCTTACTTATGTATTTTCTTATTGGTGTTTTTTGATAAGAAGATTTTAATTTTTTTTTGAGACAGAGTCTCACTTTGTTGCCCGGGCTAGAGTGCCGTGGCGTCAGTCTAGCTCACAGCAACCTCAAACTCCTGGGCTCAAGCAATCCTACTGCCTCAGCCTCCCGAGTAGCTGGGACTACAGGCATGCACCACCATGCCCGGCTAATTTTTTCTATATATTTTTAGCTGTCCAATTAATTTCTTTCTATTTTTGGTAGAGACGGGGTCTCGTTCTTGCTCAGGCTGGTCTCGAACTCCTGAGCTCAAACAATCCGCCCGCCTCGGCGTCCTAGAATGCTAGGATTACAGGCGTGAGCCACCGCGCCCGGCCAGAAGATTTTAATTTTAATAAAGTCTAATTCATTAATTTTATTTTTTTTATGGTTAGTACTGTGTTTTCTCCATGTAATCTTTGCCTATCCTAAGTCTGTGAAGATATTTCCCTATCTTTTCTTATAGAAGCTATACAGGTTTAGCTGTTATGCTTGGGTCTATGAACCATCTTGAATTAATTTTTGTGTCTTGTGTGTCTGCATCAAATTTGACTTACTACCCTGCTATGGTCTGGCTATGGTTTGTTTGTCCCCATCAGAACTCATGCTGAAATTCAATCCCCAAGGTGGCAGTGTTGAGAGGGGGGGGATAATGGGAGGTGACTGTGTTTTAGGGACACATCCCTCATGAATGGTGTGGTGCTATTCTCCTGGTAGTGAGTGAGTTCTTGCTCCCACAAGATTGGATCAGGTCTCTCAAGAATGAATTAGTTCCTGAGGGACTGAGTTGTTACAAAGCCAGAACACCCCTTAGGTTTTTTTCCTCTTGCCACATGTCCACTCATTCTTTGACCTTTTCTACCATATTGTGACACAGTACTAAAGCCATCACCAGAAACCTGGGACATGCCCTTGAACTTCTCAGCCTGCAGAACCATGAACTAAATAAACCTCTTTTCTTCATAAATTACCCGGTCTCAGGCATTCTTTTATAGCAACACAGAACAGACTAAGACATATTCTTTAGTGAAAGCCCTTTCTTTACAGGGGGTTCACTCTCTGTCTAAAGACTTGGGAAGAGCATAATTTCTATTCACTCAATACTTAACCACATACTGGTGTTTCTTGAACTAGAATAATCAGGCAAACTTTTTGGAAAGTGAATGCCAGAAAAAACACGTTATATAGAAAAGAAATAATTAACTTGTCAGGAGGCAGCAAGACTTACCAGGATCTAAGAATGTACAAAATTAAATAAGAAATACCCATCTGGGAAAACAGAGATTTCTTAAAGATGTGGTTATGTCAATAAACAAGAATCTTGTAAAAAAATTTTAAAGTGAAAAATACTCCAAAACAGCCCAGGGTTGATTAAACTTTGAAGGTCCACAGGTAATAAAGGTCCACTGGTATTAACGATTAGAGTTCAAAAAAGGGAAGTTATAGCGCCATATTACTCCTGCCTAGGAAAAACACTCTGAGAGTGGTGTTTTAATGTATTCTGTCCCAATGCTTCTCCAACTTAGAGTGTCTCAAAATCATAGGAGTGTGCTTATACTCTTGGAGGTGGGGGTGGCTGCTGGCCAACAGTGAGATTCCAAGGCCTCACCCCCATAGGTTCAGATTCATAGGTCTGGAGAAAGGTTTGAGAATCTTCATTTTCACAAGTGCAGGTGATCTGTGCTCACATTGTGAAACAGTGTCTGGCCACAAAGGGAAGCTTAAAGCATTGAAGTCCCCACTCCATTCAGCACTTTATCCCCAACCAAAACTTCTTTTATTCCATCTTAAAGCAAAAGCCTCTTTGATCTGTGTTAAACATCAAACACAAATGAAGAGTCCAAATGGATATACAACAGGGCCACCATGGGAGTAAGAGATTTCATAGAAAATTTATGCTAACTGTGAATATCATTAGTTGAACATTTACTCTTTGCTGACACTATACTAATCACTTCTTATGTGTTATTGTTGTTATAGTTAAGACTTACAGCAATCCTACAAAGTGGCTATCATTATCCTCCTTTAAAGATGAAGAAACCCAGTCCACAGAGATTAGAAGTGACTTACCAAAGTCAATTTTGATATAAGGATTTGGATCCAGATTAGTCTGATTGCAAAGAACATGCTCTTAACATTTGAGATAAATTGTTTCTCAGACATATAAAAGTTTATGCACAGAAATGACCAGGCCCAATTTTTATATGTATATTGTAATATTTCTGGATTTTTCAAATTTTTCTCCAGTCTTTCTACCTACCAAATTGGCAGTTTTGGTGAGACCAGAGTACACATGCAGCTCCTAAAAGGAAGGCATTCCACACCAATCAGAGCTTGCTGCAAAGAGATTAATATCCATGTCTAAGTAGTGAACCCTGTGCTACCGGAAATATTCAAGGAGAGAAACTTCCCAGGGTTTTTGTAAGAGTGGATCCCTGCTTTAATTTCAGAATAGGAAAAAATGAATTTAGCAGTCCCTTCCAACTCTAAGATTTCAGTGATAGTCTGAAAACAATTTTTAAAGCCATCCAGGAAGTTTTCAGTGCTCTGGTTTGAAGTTGAGCTAATTACTTTTATTCTGTTGGGAAATATTTTCTTTTAAGTGGCTTCCAAACTCTTGGATGAGCTTCGTTCCAGATGCTATGGCGAATAAACTGACTGTATACCAGCAGTAAGCATGGTGCAGCATGGTATATCTAGATTGTGTTTCTCTGACCACTGAAAGCCACTGGCCTATGCCAGGCTGTTTTTGGCCTTCAGTAGTTCACCAGATAAGTTAAAATTTATTCCAGTGGAAAAGAGAGAGTGACTGAGAAATCCATCCTTTATGAGAAAAGAATCTGTGAATAGCCATGCAATGATGCTGGCTGTTTGGTAAGCACTTATTCACCTGCTCTAGACCGCAGAGGAAATCAAGTGGACTTGCAAATCATGTGTGTGTAATTAATTCAAGGTTCTGCTACTTACCTGCAACTATGATCTTGGTCAAATAACTTCAACTTGCTGTTTCTTCGGTTTCCTTGTCTTAAGTTTGGGGATAATAACATTATTTTAAGATTTAAGTGAAGTGGTCCTGTGAAGCATATAGCAAACTTTAGAGTGTACATGCAGCAAATACTCAATTCCTTCCTGTTCCCTTAAAAGAAGAGTTACAAATATTTAAATTATAACCTTTTATTTCTGTGTTGGTTATCTATCACTACCTCCCTGCATTTTTTCATTTATCCCTCCATCTAGATTGTTTCCCTTCTCATGTTTACCTAATGAAGTCCCACCCATTAAAAGCACCTCCATCAACTCCTTCCTCCTCTAGTATCCTGGAAATATTTACTATTCTGTGCTCCTATTGCACTATCTTTGTACTCCATGATAGAACATCACATTAAAACTTGCAGCATAGTTAGGGCTTTACGTTGCTTACCTCTTGTGCTTGCATATTGTAAGCACTCTAAGGACAGGAATTGGTTATCATTCTTCTCTGTGCCTCACGATTACTAGATCCTTTATTTCTTGATTAAATAAACTCATAAGAGAAAAACAATCTCAAAAATGTGATTTAGCTTATTAGCCTTTCACAAAAAGTCATGCTAAATAATCTAATCTAGAAGATTTAGGAAAGGTCATGATAATTTTGGGTCTGTTATATAATTTTCAAAAGGCAAAGTCTGGAGCTGGTAGAAAGGTGATGTACAAATAAATAAATAAAAGAACTCTAAGGTGACTTTGACAGTACAGGAGATGATCTTGCATCACTGAATCCACATGTGTTTCGGTAAGTTCTGAAGAGGATTTAAAAGCCAAAGTCTCAGGCCAGGACCAGCTGAACACCACTATGCTCAGCAAGATTCTGAGTCACCTCTGTAGAGAATAAATATAGGAACGAAAACAGTGGCATTCCATGAATTCAGTGAAATCAACCAGTCAATCACCTGCTAAAATGACCATTTGTCTGGAGTGGTTTTAACCCCTATAGTAGACGGTTAATAGAATCCATTTTGAATTCAGACATTGCTGCATTTGAGTCTCAGCTCAACAACTTGCTGACTGTATGGGCTTAGGAAAGTCATTTAGCTTTCTGTGCCTCTTTCTTCCCCTTTATAATATTGGGGTATTAATAGTACTATTTTGATAAGGCTATCATGAAAATTCACATCAAATGGGAAATTAATGTCTAGTGATTAGCACAGTGGTTATTGTACTTAATATATCAATAAATATTAGAAAGAACTTCTGTTTAATTTCTCTGTGGCTCCAATTCCATTCAAGTAGAATGGGCATCATAATAGAATCTACTTCAGAAGGTTGTTGTGAGGATTATATGGGAGGACATGTCCTGGCACATAGTAAGTGCTATGAGAATGTGCTGCTGCAGCCATTAATATTAAAATAACCATTTTAATACATAGAGCACTTCATTTTACACAGATATAGAAGGCCTAGGGCCATTTCTAGAGTGGGTGCAAATCAGAACCCCAAAGCTACAGTTTGATAGATATATTTCTTGAGTTGATCTTTGAAGGATTTTCTAGGTAGGAAATAATCTAGAGTCAACCCATACACATAATCTTGAACTAGGAACAGTAGCCAATCTTTTTTCATCTCAGTATTGGCCTTTTCTGCTGAATACACTACACACTACTGAGAACAAGACCATGTCATCCTTATTCATCTGCAGTGTTGATAAGACTGGGGAGAAGTGAGAACTGTTTTTGTCTAAGATTTCTGGCTGCATTTGGGAATGTGAGGCGGAGGGATAGGTTTAAATCAACGACTTTTATAAGAAAGATATGTTGTAGTTCCTTACATATTAATTCACATTTATTCTCACTTAATCCCCAACGACTTTGAAATATAGATTTGCAAACTATATTTCTCCTTGAATTTATAGATGAGGAAGCTGAGACTTGGAAGGGTTGAAATATCACCCAAACATTCATAGGCTGTAAATAGTCAACATGGGACTGGAATCACGTTTTTTCTAATTCTAAGATCAGATGTCCTTCAACCATATCATCAAATATCCAAAGATTAAATTTGTGCTTCTTCATCCAGTGTCTGCTTCTCAAAGTTGTTCTCAGGATTATTATATGACGTATTTGAGAGCACTTCACTCAGAACCTGACATTGGAGATGTTCTTAAATTATGAGCTAAATCTGAATCTAAGTGGCTGAAGGGCAGTAGGATACGGTAATATTTAGTTAAACAAAATGTTCTCAAATGGAAACTTCCAGTTACCTATATTTCCTAGTTAACTAAGGACTAACCAAAACTTTTTTTCAATTTATTGTAGACAATGATTTTTGTTTGTTTGTTTGTTTGTTTGTCGTTTAATCACAGTCACTCAGTTGGAATGTTTGTATGTTTTTTCAATAAAGAGTCATCTACCTTCCTGCCTTAAGGGCTCAACTTCAGTGCATTTTTTTTCCTTTAAGGCTTAAAGCTTGGCCAGGCGTGGTGGCTCACGCCTGTAATCCTAGCTCTCTGGGAGGCCAAGGCAGGCGGATTGTTTGAGCTCAGGAGTTCGAAACCAGCCTGAGCAAGAGCGAGACCCTGTCTCTACTAAAAATAGAAAGAAATTAATTGGACAACTAAAAATATATAGAAAAAAAATTAGCCGGGCATGGTGGCGCATGCCTGTAGTCCCAGCTACTCGGGAGGCTGAGGCAGGAGGATCGCTTGAGCCCAGGAGTTTGAGGTTGCTGTGAGCTAGGCTGACGCCACGGCACTCTAGCCCAGGCAACACAGTGAGACTCTGTCTCAAAAAAAAAAAAAAAAAAGGCTTAACGCTTTATTTTAGTGTTTCTGAGTATTAGTAATTCTGAATTATGTTGCCCAAAATTATATATAAAAAAGATGTAAACATTCGAGATTAATGTGAACATGTCTCAAGGTCCATCCTTTGTTTTAATATATATAAATCTGAAATTAATTTGTTTGTTTGGATCAGCTTTCTACACATGCTATGAAAAAAAAAATCTAGGCAATTAACAGTTTAGTTTGGTTAGTTTAAGATAATTAATCAAACTTTAATATGCTAAACAGATAGAAGCCAAAGCAGAACATTTCCAAAAATGGTTCATTAACATTGCATGTGTTTTTACTTGGAAGATGTTGTTTTGACTTTATAGCACATTCAGAACCCCAACCTTGAATTAAATTGTTGTAAAAGCTCAGGATATATGTTCTCAATAACAAAACCCTCCTAGAGACTATGCAGTTACTTTGGTTTTGAAAAGAAAAATAATTGATTTGAAATTTAAAACCACAAAAGTTTTCACTTGGATCCATCATTTTTCTAACTTCTAGGAATCTTGCTGTGGGTCGGTCCAAAGGGCAAAAATGAATGGAGATTGATTCCTCTATACTCAAACCATATATTGGCTGAATAGCAGGAAAATTCTCTATAGGACTTTAGTGAAAGGAAAAAAGGAAGGAAAGAAGAAGGGAAGGGGGAGAAGGAAAGAGAGAGGCAGGGGAAAAGAAGAAAAATCAGAAAGAAAAGAGAAGAAAAAGCAGAAAAAAAGAAAAACTTATTTAAAAGTGTTCATGTATAACCTCTAGTACCTGAGATAACCACGATTTCTGATATTTTTCAAAGGAACTTTATAAACTAGTTACTCTCAAAGTATGGTTCCAGAACTAGCAGCATCGATGTCACCTGGGAACTTATTAGAGATGCAAATTTTTACTTTCCATCCAAGATATACAGAATTAAAAACCTCAGAGGCGGGGCCCAAAAATATGTGTTTTTAAAAGTTCCCACATAATTTCGATACACCCTAAAATTTAAGAACTAAAGAAATTTAAAACATAATTGTAAGATAATAAGGAGTGTTACATCCTGGATGTTAATTAAGACCACTTCAGAATCTCAGATCTTGTGCTGGAATGACATTTTCCAGCAGAATTTCTCTGCTTATTGGGGCATAAGCCAAAATGAATGCAGGTACTTGGGTAACTATAGAAGATTTCTAGTCTGATTGGGGTTAATGTTAGAAGCACAGTATCAGTGAACAAACTCTAATTGAAATAAAATAAAAACAAAGCATCACATGAACAACCACCACCATAACAAAAGATAGCATCAAAAACTAAGATTTGTCCACGGTCAGCACAGATGAATTCTCCTGGATACAGACTTCTTTCCAATGGGCTCCCTTTGATGGCCTAAGTCCCCACTCCACATTTTCTTTCTTACAGTGGTGGACAACCTCCAACCAGTCGTAAAAGATAAAGCCTTGTAAAACAAGATTTGATATTGTCACAATCTTCTTAGAAGTAGCAGTCCCAGCTGGAAAATAAGCAGCTCTCCTCATACGAGTTTATGTATGAGCCCTGTGCTGTGCCTGAAGCCAGGGGCACTTGTGAGTACCCTGGCCCTAAAGTCCTCCAAGAGGACTCAACTTACATATCTGTAAAAATGGCAAGATGACCTGATTTTACCTAAGCTTCACCAACCTGCAGTTCTATATCAGATCATATTGTAAATAATATTTTAAATTCCTTGTCCCAATTTGCATAACACATACCACAGCCATGTGAAAATTCACTCCTATCTCTGACTCACCTCCCACTGGGTATGTGTAGAAATTCACATGATGTTCCATGATCGTCCAGCAGGTACATATGTTCTTATGTTCTTCTGCTCCCTGTCATCATGGAAATCCATTGCTGCAGTGGCAAATTACTTCTATGACAATTCTGCTTCCCAAAGTCCCCAGACTCGTAAACTTAGAGGTTGCTTTCATGGCAGATAAATACTCTTGTCTTTTCTTGCTTTCTACCATGGACTAGTCCAAGGCACAATTTCTTCTTGTAGCCCCTCTAGAGGAGTTTCAAATACTCAGCTGTCACTGTGAAGAAATATACCTGCTTGTTTTAAATTGGGGGTGGCACAGTGACATATCACTTTCCATAAGTTCACCTCCTTTCCTCCCTTCTTTGTAAAAAAGTAGCTTATACTTTCTTTCCTGGTAAGGTCTTGACATATCCATCCTTTTCCAGAACTTTGGATTCTAGGAAACATCAGCTAAGAAGTTACGCTGTGTGTTCCACAGGGAGGGGAACTGGCCTTTTCCCCACTTTTTTGCAATCTGTTTAACTTATGTCCCATGTCTCAGGGAATCCCTCTTTCAGAATCTATTAATACTTGCTGTTCCTCTCTTCTAGGGCTTCAACATAAACCCAGAGCGAGGGACTAAACTCTGAAAAAGATGCTGTGTTTCAGTAACCAGGCTAACTTCTCCCACCTTTCTCACAATTAAAGAAAAAAAAAATTCTCACATGCTAATGCTCCTCAGTCTCCTTAAACTACGGAGAAAGGTCAATCTTTTGTAAATTGGCTTTTAGAAACCTCAATCACCAGTTTCTTGGATGGTTTCTGCCATATCTGAATCCTAACTTAGGTCTAATATCTCATATTCAGGACTAATGAAACAATAGATGGTACATAAGAGACGCTAAAAAAATGAGTTTTCTTCTCACCACTTACATATGTCTATTAATTTACAGTCTGGAGCAGGCTGTGAAAACTGCTGGGCCACAGGGCACATAAGGGTGTTCAGCTCTCATAATGTGTATTTTCAAATTTTGTATTAATTTCCACCATTAAAAAGCATGAGATGCCACATGAAATTTGGGATTTCTGAATTTTCTTGAAAAATTGGAACTAGTATAAAAGGGAAAGAATTTGTTGAAGCTCAATAAACCACTTTTCCTTTCAAGCTGGGGATGGTTCTCTATGTGGTCACTTCATTTATTTATATTATCTGTGTGGCCTGGTTGACATTTGAGTTTGCAATCCCTTATTTACAGAATACTTTTGGAATATTATATTATCTGATCGATACAATAATACTATGAAGGAAAACAGGGATCACTATCTGATTCAGAAATTCTTTTTCAGGACAGTTTTATCTGGCTTGCCAAAGGACACAGAGACAGTAAGTGGCAGCCAAGGGGCTTCTGTATTGAGGTAGATGATGATGTATTTAAGTCTGAAGACAAATTGCAGACAATAATAGGATAGGGGTGTGTATGTGTGACTGAAAAATCTCTTGTACTCATTGAATGTCGAATGATCTAGAGGTCATCTGGTGCTGCCCCAATCCCACCCCAACAAGTGAGGAAACTGATTCCTAGAGATGTGAATTGAATGTGCAAAGTCTCCCAAAGAGGTGAGTGTTTGATTCTTCTGGGAGACATCACAGTGAGATTTATGTTTAAGCTTAATTTGTTAAGAATATATTGTACTTTCTATATATTTCCAATGGGCTTCCTTTGACAGCCCAAGTCCCTACAAGGGACTATTCACAGACTCTATGTACATTATTAATTCATTTAAATCTTACAAAAACCTATGAGGTAACATTATTATTTGCCATTATTATTTTCCATTATTATTTGCCATTCTACATATAAGGAAAGTGGGAAACAAAGAAATTAAATATGCTACCTAAATCACCCATATGGGCAAGGGTAGTGCTGGGATTTGAACCCAGAGTCTGCAGATGAAAACAGTACACTGCAGGTTAGAAGCTTTCACACAGTGAAGCGGAAAAGGGATATTCCAGATTATGAGGATGCTACGAGGCTGAGAATTATGAGGAAAAAGAGTTTGGTACATTTGGGAACTCTGAATAGACTATGTAATGTGAAGCAAGGAGTTGAAAGTGACAAGATGGAAAAGATGGGGTTGTTAGAGGTCAAAATGCACCTTTAAAAGGCTACAGAGCATGCACACCATTAGACTAAAAGGACTGCTTCCTTCTGGAAGTGTTCATTGAGCCCCCGCATTGGTGTTTCTCCTGTGTGCTTTCATACATATCTACCCCAAGCATGGCACTGGGCATGTGGCATTATAATCGCCTGTGCACTTGCCTGCCTAGCTAACAAGTCCATGAGCTCTTTAAGAGAGAGTCTATGTTTTATTTGCTATTTTATTCCCAATGTTATGTCTGGCATATAGTCAGTGCTTAGTCAATGTTTATTGAACCACAAAAATAATTGGACAATATGTGCAAAGCCATTGCATACCTAATCCCTTGTTCCTGCCTTTAATACATGGTGTCCCCTTCTGCTTTCCAAATGGTACTAGGCCCCTTGGTTTTTTGTTTAACTAATGAATTGTACATTGTTGTCTGCTCCTCTGAATAACCATTACAATGTACATGCTTGCTCAAGACATGAGTGCTCAGATACCATAAATAGCTGCAACTTCACATTTCTGTGACTGACTTCATAGGAGTGAATGGGACAACAATCTGGGCTAAATTTCCCAGAGTCTTAAGTTCTTGCATTCCTTCGTTAATACAACGGTAATTTATTGAGCCTCCTTTAGGTGCCAGATACTCTCACATTATGTCTAAAATCTTAGTTTGGGCATGATTTATAAGTAGCAGGAAAATACTTAAGGTTTTTAAAAGCGGTGTGATGTGATTAATTTGCATTTTCCAGCAGGGTTTGGAAGATTTAATAGAAGGTCCAGGCAAGAAGCATAAAGTCCAGTCTAAAGGCCATTGTAACAATTCAGTAGACCAGTGCAAAAGGCTGAGCCAGCTCAGTGGCTTTGCAAAGAAGCAGCAGTTATAGTCCCCCTGGACATTGCAAATGTAAAAGTCCCAGGATGAGAATAGAGCAGAAGGTGTCAGCATTTTCTAACCTGGGAGGAAAGGGTTCCAGTGTTGTCACTCAATGAAATAGGAGCTGTTTAAGAAGAAGTAAATTTTGAAAATCATAGAGGTAACTTGCATTGGCATATTGAGCATCTGTATGTCTATTGAATGTCCAGGTAAAGATACATGGCAGATAGATATACAGGGTTGAGGCTTAAGAAGAAAATCAGGGTTGAGATCTGCTTAGGGAACGTAAGTACAGAGGTAATCCCTGAAGTCCTGAGAACACTTCAGACAGACCAGTATGAGTGAGGAGAAGAGAGGAGGCGAGAGCAGGAAAAGGGAATGAGGGGATGGGAGGGAGAGGAGAGGAGATGAAGGAGGGCATCACTGGAAACAGAGCTTAGGGGATAGAACCAATTTGGTGAAGTGCTATAGGAACCCGAGGAGGAGCCAGAAAGTACACAGAGTTCAAAGAACCAGGAAAAAATGTATCATGCAAGCTGAGGGGAAAAAAGAGTTTTAAGAAAGTTGGAGTGGTTGGTCAATAAAAGCATCGAACTGCAGAAAATTCAAGTGATATCAACTTTGGGGAATTAAAAAAAAGATATCCAATTTATTGATAGCAGATACTTGATTCATTTTTCCAAAGCAGATTTTCAAGGATGGTGGAGATGGGCAAAGCAGGAATCAGCATCTAAGAAGTGAAATGGGGGTGGGGAGGCAAGGACAGTAAGTCAAGTCTACTATTTCAAGAATGACGGTCATGAGGGGAAGGAAGAGGAGGAAAGCTGAGGGAGATTTTTAATGTCAACGATATTTGGACATGTTTGTCAGCGGAGGTGAAGAAACCATTAAAGAAGGAGTAGCTGAGGAGGCAAGACAGAGACAAAGTCTTTGCCTTTGAAATGCCAGAGAGGAAAGAAAGGATGGGTGTGGACTGATCCATGATCCAGAGAAGTGGGGAGGGAAATAGAGTTTGTGCCTGAAAGCCTCCATTAATTTTCTCAGCAGAGTAAACATTCTAGACAGCCTTGGCATCAATGCACACTAGAAGCTAGGGAGTCGGCGGAAATAATATTTTTTTTAAGACATTAGACCAAAAACCCTAATTGCCTTGCTTAATAAGGCCACGGGGACCTGACAAATATCAAAAAGATTAAGAAAGGCTGGAGGAAGAGGGCAGAGAGATAAAGATGGTGGGAGCTGGAGTGAAAACAAAAGACAGAAGAGAGAAAACGTGGAGGAGGAGGAAAGAGACAGAGGGAAGGAGAGAAGGAGGAGGCAGAGCCAGATAAGGGGAGGGAGGAAGAGGTAGAGGAGTAAGAGAGATGCTTCAGAAAGAAAGAAAGAGATTTCCAGCTCAGAAAATTGAAAAGTCTCATTTTGTGCTTAAAATCCTAGAAAGGGAAAACTAAACAAAGACCTAAACTCTTAAACCCTCTTGTTGACCAGCTGGCTTTCCACCAATGATAAATTCTAGGCTGGGAGTTTGGTAAAAGACAGTGCAAGCCAAGGAGAAAATTTAGATCACTCAAGCAAATATATTCCCAGGCTGGAAAGTTGCAGAGTAGTTCACAGGGGAAATCATGAAAAATCTTGCTTGTAGTTGCAGTGTACATTATTCAAAGGGTCAGAAATAGAAATATGATAAGGTATAATTTTCCTGTCTTCTTACTACAAATAAATTCATACAGTGAATATGTCTTTCTGAGCAGATATGAGACCTTTGCCAGGCTGCGATGATTTATTTTTCCTTTGGAGTGCATTCTAGCCTCAAGCAGATCCCGAGGTGGCCCTAGTTCATTTGACAATTGCTTGCTGTCCAAGGCTTCACGCTCTGTCCAAGGTGAAGATTGTTCTTGTGGTTGCTCCTCAGGGCCCCTGTGGGAAACTGTGTCTTGCTTTAACTCTACTACTCTCTCTTAGACCCAAGTGAGTGCTGCCCTGGACATCGATTGACCTTAGACAATCATGGGATGGGATTGGGTATTGTCAATCTTCCTGACACTTGGGCATTTGTTCCTAAGTGTTGGTTGTATCTGCAGTTCCACGTTTTGAAACGTAGGTTTATTAAAGTAAGTACTTTCCTTACCACCAGACATACTTTGATCATATTATAGTGAGGATTGGAGTCAGCATGGTATAGTTAAAGGATCAAGCTGGATGGGTTGTAGAGTCAAATATACTGCACTTGGGCTTGAATCTACTTACTAGCAATATGACCTTAGTTCTCTGAGCCTCAGCTTCTGTGTCTGTAAAATATTGCCAATGTTAATATCTATCTCAGAGAGTTATTGTGAGGACAAAAACCATACGAAGAATTTGAGTGTTACAGTGGCTTGAATAGTATGTGTCCCACCAAAAACTTAAGGCCACCTAGAACCTCAGAATGTGACCTTATTTGGAAACAAGGGTTTGCAGATATAATTAAAATGAGGTCATACTGGATTAGGGTGGGCCCTAAATCCAATGACTGCTAACTATAAGAAGAGGAAAGGACCCACAGAAACAGAAAGAAGAAGGCCACGTGTAACACAAGTGGAGACTGTAGTTACACTGACACAAGTGAAGGAACCCGTCGGGTCACCAGAATCTGGAATGAGCAAGGAAGAATTCTTTCCTGCAGTCTCCAGAAGGAACGTGGCCTTGTTGAAACTTTGGTTTCAGGTTTCTGGCTGCCTCTAGAACGGTGAAAGAATAAATTTTTGTTGTTTTAAGCCACTAATGAATTCATCCATTCAATAAACACCCATTAAGCAATTACTGTGAACCAGTCAGTATATAAAGAACGAAGTATAAAGTAGTAAATAAAATAAAGCCCCTCTTCTCATAAAATAAACTTTCTGGTGAGAGGAAAACACAGATAAGCAAGTAGGCAAGTGAATATATTAATATAATATGTCAGGTGTTGGTAAGTGCTATGAAAACAAAATAGGGCAGGATGGTGCTATGCAGAGCTGGGGCGGGGTGAACTGTATATCAGTGGTTCAGGAAAGGTCTCCCTGATGAGGTGATATTCTAAGTGACCTGAATGTAGTAAAAGAAAAAGTTCTTTTGACATCTGGAAGATGAGGCGAAAGAAGAAATAAGGGCTCAGTCATCTATAGCCTTGTAAGTTGTAAGTCAGACTTTTACACTGAGTGAGACAGGAAATCATCAAAGGATTCAGAATAGAGGAGAGCATGATCTGCCTTATACTTTAAAAGGATCTCTCTAGCTGCTATTTCGAGAACATATTTTAAGCGGGTAACTTGGAAACAAGATCAGGTAGGATGCAATTCCAAGAAGTCCAGGCTAAATATGACTTCTCACTCCTTTCTCCTCTTTCTTCAGACCCATGATAAAAAGGCCATTGGAAGTGAAAACATTCATTAGAATTTACCAGAGTCTATTTAGGTTTTTCAGAGAAAGCCAACTGGAATGCTTTATGAATTGTGGTTTCTGAGAGAAAGAGAAATCAAGGAACACTTCAAGTTTTACTGAGATAGGAAAGACTGGAGGAGTGGAGAAAGGAGATGGGTTAAATGTGAGGAATCAGCAAGCCGTGAGTACAGAACTGACGAACTTCCCTCCCCCTGCCAACCTGACCTGGCTATCAGCTGGTGGAACCATTGTCAACCATGTCAGGCAATGTTAAGGGAATTCAACTATTCTATAAAACCTTCAGAGGCCCAGCTGTGCCTTCCGAAAGCACACTGTCTTAAATATGTATTTTAATTCATTGTTATATTATCATGTAGCCACTTAGAACATCAAGTACATGATGTTCCCCCCCAAACAAAAGCACAAAAGGAACCGTAGCACCTTTTTTA
>NW_012148030.1:421154-422510 GCF_000956105.1 Propithecus coquereli
AATTCAAGAACTTCGATAGAACTCAGCAGCACTCATATCCCAGAAGATCTAAAAACATTTCGTGTATCAGAATTGTTAAAATAATTAATTGGGAGGCCATTCGACTCAGGGTCCTCTAACACCCCGTGTTCCTACATAAACAAAACAAAATCCAACTCGGCATGAATGGTCATAGCCTAGGAAAACAAAACTAAAGTTTTGCCAACCAGAAACTGCCAACTAGCCTCTAACTAGAGACTTTAAAGCTACTGTTTCTCTTTAACCAATCACATGTTTTCTATGTCTTGCTTCCGTAAACACCTTATAAAAATCTCCCCTTCATGCCCCTTCAGTGGAGCCCCAATCTACCTGGGGTCTGGAACTGCCCAATTAATGAATTGCTGTCTGTTCAAATAAACTTTTTAAAATGTTAATGTGCCTAAGTTTAATTTTTAATGGTATTGAAAAATAAAGAAACAGAATCTAGCATTATAGAGTGTCCACCATGTGCCAGGCCTGATTCTGGGAGCTTTCACATAACCTAACATAAGAAAAGCACACATAACATATGTAAAAGTAGGCAGAATATTGTCACAGAAGAGAATAGCTGGGTGAGATATAATGAGATATACAAGAGTGGTAGATATCTTCAAGAGATGATGTGTAAACTTTTTCTTTGTTTTTAATCCGTGCATATTTTATTTAGGTCCTACCCGTTACATTCCATGTCCTGAACATACCTGCCTTCACACAGGTAAAGGCTGGAAAGACAAAGAGACATTGAAAAATGAATTATAAAAAATATTTAAGTAACTAAATACTGGATTGAAGAGGAAAAGTATAGAGTTTCTTGGAACCATGTGAGTGGGGGTTTGGCTTAGAACATTCTTTCCTCTTCTTTTTGTTAGCCAACTCCTGCTCACTACAGAGAAATCAGCCATCTGGAGAGAGGAGAAACTAGAGGGCAAATTTCAATTACTGAGAGACTGAAGAGACATACAATGGAAGAAGGAAGAGAGAAAGTGGTTTGAACTCAGAACACAGAGGCAAGTGTGAGATGGAGTCCCATCCTTTAGGGCATGTTAGTTAAGACTTTATTTGAAAGTCAATAGGAAGCCACTCAAGGTTTTAAGTAGTCTCTAGTAGGCGATTGGTTCCTTTTACTCTGAGTAGTCTTTCTTCATCATCCAGTGGGATAGGATAGTGGTTTGGTCTAGGATCATTACAATGAAAATGGAGAGAAGTAGGTGAATTTTAGAAATATTTAAATTTGTAATTTTTATGTAAGCATAGGCCAGCCTAGACCATAGCATGTGTTTCACAATTTGGGTAGCTTGATTTCATGTACTGTAATATTCCACATGCTTCCACATTCCC
>NW_012148030.1:422560-424478 GCF_000956105.1 Propithecus coquereli
ACCTTTTTTATCATTGCCCTTTAATTCCCACCTGCATGCAGGAGCTGTGCCAGGTAAAGCTGGCAGACTATTTTAAATGAGGCAGACCTCCCAAAACTCACTCCAGCCAGACCCCCGTCTACCAAGGCAAAGTTTACAGAAGTGATAGGGCCAAGGTGCTGAAGATTCAGAGCATCTTGGATTGTCACTGAATTCTTTCATCTGCTTCTCTGAAACAATAAAGCCACACAGCTCTCTTTTCTTTCCAAAGTTGCCAAACCCTTTTATCTGACAAAACAGTCTACAAAAAGAGAATGAGCATTTAACAAATAAAATATTCCCAATGCTTTTATGGGAGAGCTGGAGAAGGAGGAGGGAGAGGGTAGATTACAGAGCATGATTTTTCACACCAACCCTGTCTTTAGTAGATGAATCCTTCAACCATGAGAAATTCTTCAGGGAAGCAGGGCTACCAGTACACAAGGCCCTAGGTGGTAACCTTTTACAACTCCCCCTGCAAAAAAAAAAAAAAGGATAGAGAACCAGGGATCTGCTTAGAAACATATGTTCTTGGGAGTGTTGCAAGTCTCACTCTAAACTCTGAGCCAACCCAGCTGTAAGGGAGCAGAGGTCAGGACTTCACAGAAAGCCAGATGCTGCAGCGAGCACATATTGTTTTACAGACATATGTGTGTATGGATATGTGCAGCGCATAAATATATACTTGGACGTGTGTGTATATATTGGCAAACACCCCTCCCAGCTTCCCATCCTTTTAGGTAAACTGAAGGAGGAAGGGAAGATTTCCTGTGAAAACAACTTGTAACCCTGCTCATCTGGTTAATGTGTTTGGCCAGATTCAATGTAACCAAATGAAAAGGGGGAGTAGGAAGAAGCTTTTGTGATGAGACAACTTCGCACAGAATATTCTAACTTGATTCAATTTCTGACTGCTATTTTTCGGCACTGTTAGATACTACATGCAATGCAGAAATCATTAAAGGACCAGTCACTCTTATCCATTCATAAGCAGCATGACTTTATTTAACCTCTCTGGTGAAATAACTGAGTGGGAGCACCCCCTCTGCTACCCTCTAATACGGCAGATCCTTAACAGAGATACCAGCAAAATGACAAGGCAGAGAGAGCAGCGGGCTGGGAGCTCAGTCCCAGCTCTACTCCTAGTTTGCTGTGTTACTGTGGCCAATTCCTCTCATCTTTCTTTTCCATCCCCTAAACTATCCCTAGAAAAGAGATAGTTTCCTCACCTGTGAAATAAGGTGGTTGGATTAGAAAAGGGGTCACAAAAAACTGCCTGTAAAAGGACTAAGTGGGTTCCATGTATTCCAACAGGGAGTGAGTTCCCTGTCACCTCTGGCCCACTACTGCCTTGTGATAATCTGGTCTGTTCTACTTTTTCAAAGAAATATGGCCATCTGTATTCTTATATGAGACTGAGCAATTCTTAGAATGTTGTAAAAGACAAACAAAACACATCTGGGTGCCCAGTTTTTGCCCACAGGCCACCAGTTTGCCGTATCAGAATTAGATGACTCATAAAGTTTCTCGTAGTTTGAATAATGGTTGAGTTTTTGAGTTTTTGGCACAGATGTCCCAAGAATACCCACGTCTCCTGCTGCTGGAAGAAATTGTGCCAGTGAATTCTTGGTCCCTGGACCTGAGCTCTTCAAGGGTCACTCACCCCTTGTTCTAAAGCTCTTCTGAAGCCATTCTCCTAATTCCAAGACCAGAGGAATCTCCAGGCTGCCGGTGGCACTCACAGCTCCATAGAAGTTGGCAATGCTGCCTAGAATTTACAAGAGGACATCTCCTGACCTGGTCAGTGAATTTGCTCTCAAAGCCTCTCACTCTATATCCAGCTACAGCTCTGGAGAAAATTCAAGAACTTCGATAGAACTCAGCAGCACTCATATCCCAG
>NW_012148030.1:426860-455421 GCF_000956105.1 Propithecus coquereli
GCAAATATTTTTTCCCATTTTGTAGGCTGTCTATTGGCTCTAGTGATATATTCTTTGGCTGTGTAGAAGCTTTTTAATTTCATCAGGTCCCATTTATTTATCTTTTTTGAGCTGTGATTGCTTTTGGGGTCCTCTTAATAAATTCTTTGCCTAGGCCAATGTCTATGAGAGTTTTTCAAACATTTTCTTCTGAAATTCTTGTGGTTTCATGCCTTAGGTTTAAGTCTGTTATCCATAGTGAGTTAATTTTTGTGAAAGGTGAGAGGTGGGGACCCTGTTTCAGTCTTCTACATGTGGCTATCCACTTTTTCCAGCATCATTTATTGAATAAGGATTCTTTTCCCCAGTGTATGTTTTTGTCTGCTTTGTCAAAGATCAGATGACTATATGAGGATGATTTTATATCTGGGTTCTCAGTCCTGTTCCATTGATCTATGTCTCTGTTCTTGTGCCAGTACCATGCTCTTTTAGATACTATAGCCTTGTAGTATAGCTTGAAATCTGGTAAATTGATGACTCCCAATTTATTCTTTTTGCTTAAGGTTGCTTTACCTATATGAGGTCTTCTTTGGTTCCACACAAAGCATAGAATTCTTTTTCCTAGACCTGTTAAAAAAGATATTGGTATTTTAATGGGGATTACATTGGGTAATATAGACATTTTAACAATATTGATTCTGCTGATCCATGAACGTGTATGGTTTTCCATCTGTTTACACCCTCTGCTATTTCTTTCCTTAGTATTTCATAGTTCTCCCTGTAGAGGTCTTTCACCTCCTTAGTTAAATATATTTCTAGGTATTTTATTGTCTTTGTTACTTTGTGAAAGGTATTGAATCTTTGATTTGGTTCTCAGTTTGACTGTTGTTGGAGTATATGAATGCTACTGATTTGTATGTATTGATTTGTAACCTGAGACTTTGCTGAACTTATTTATCAATTCCAGCACTCTCTTGGCAGAATTTTTGGGGTTTTCTAGATATAAGATCATATTGTCAGCACAGAGTGATAGTTTGACCTCTTCTGCCCCCATTTGTATGCCCTTGATTTCCTTCTCTTGGCTGATTGCTCTGGATAGGACTTCCAGCACTATGTTGAATAGAAGTGGTGATAGAGGACAACCTTGTGTAGTTCCAGTTCTAAGCGAAAATACTTTCAATTTTTCCCTGTTCAGTATGATGTTGGCTGTGGGTTTGGCATATATGGCTTTTATCATTTTTAGGTAAGTCCTGTCTATGCCTATGTTATAAAGCATTCTTTTCATAAAAGGGTGCTGAATTTTGTCCAGTGCTTTTTCTGTATCTATCGAGAGTATCATGTGATCTTTGCTTTTACTTCTGTTTATGTGGTGCACTACATTTATAGATTTCTATATGTTGAACCATCCTTGTATCTCTAGGATGGAGCTCATTTGGTCATGATAGATTATTTTTTTAATAAGCAGCTTAAAATTTGATTTGCTAGGATTTTATTGAGAATTTTTTGTTTCTATATTCATAAGGAATATTGGCCTGTAGTTTTCTTTATTTGTTGTGTCCTTTTCTGGTTTTGGTATCAGGATGATGTTGGCTTCATAAAATGTGTTGGGGAGGATTCCTTCCTTTTCAATGTTGTGGAATAATTTCTGCAGGATATGTACCAGTTCTTCTTTGTAGGTCTGGTAGAATTAAGGTTTGAAACCATCTGGTCCAGAACTTTTTTTTTAGGAAGATTTTTTATTGCTGCTTCAATTTTGATAATTGATATTGGTTTGTTCAGAAATTCTATTTCTTTCTGATTGAGCCTAAGGAGGCTGTGTCTGTCTAAGGATTTGTCTATTTCCTGCACTTTTCAATTTTATGTGCATAAAGATTTTATGCACATATGCATATATTTTATAGTATTCAGAGATGATATTTTGTATTTCTGTGGTATCAGTTGTAATTTCTCCTATTCCATTCCTGAATGAGTTTATTGGAGTCCTTTCTTTCCTGCTTTTGGTTAATCTAGTGAGAGGCATGTCAGTTTTGTTTATCTTTTCAAAGAACAGGTTTTTGTTTCACTAATCTTTCATATAGTTCTTTTGTTATCGATTTCATTCAGTTTTGTTCTGATCTTGGCCATTTCTTTGTTCTGTTGGGTTTTGGATTGGTTCATTCTTCTTTTTTCAGTTATTTGAGTTGATTCACTAGACTGTTGATTTATGATCTTTCTATCTTTTGGATGTAGGCATTTAAGGTGGCATTTAAGGATATGGGTTTTCTTCTCAGGACTGCTTTAACTGTTTCCCACAGGTTTTGATAATTTGTGTTCCCTTTATCATTTAGTTCAGGAATCTTTTTATTTCCTTCTTAATTTTCTCCTTGACCCAATAACTGTTCAGTGGTAGGTTGTTTAGTTCCCATGATTTTGTGTAGAGATGAGTGTTTCTGTTGGAGTTGATTTCTAATTTTATTCCCCCAAGAAGATCATGGTATAATTTCTATTTTTTTAAATTTGTCAAGATATGTTTTGTGCCCAGGATGTTGTCAGTCTTAGAGAATGTACCATGAGCTGATGAGAATAATGTATATTCGATTGTTCTTGGGTAGAAAGTTCTGTAAATGTCTGTTAGGCCCATTTGTTCTAAAGTTCTGTTCGAGTCCATTGTTTCTTTGTTTATTTTCTGTTTGGAAGATCTGTACTGTTCTGTTAGTGGGGTATTGAAGTCCATGTGTATTACAGTGCAATTGTTTATCATTTGATTTAGATCAAATGGGATTTTCTTTATGAATCTGGGTGCATCTGTGTTGGGTGCATAAATATTTAGATTATGTCTTCTTGTTGACTTGTTCCCTTTACCATTATATAGTGACCATCTTTGTCTTTTATTACTTTTATTGATATGAGAGCTAGATTTTTAGCAAGGCCAGAGAAATTTTCCTCAATTACTCCCTCAAGTAAATGTTCCAACCCTTGTGTTTTTTCTACTTCACCCTCTGGGATGCCTATGATTTTTATGTTAGGCCTCTTCACATAATCCCATATTTCTGATAGACTTTGCTCTTTTCTTTTATTTCTCTGGTCTATCTCTGTGACTGACTTGTTGAATTTAAAGGTGTTGTCTTCAAGCTCTATGGTTCTTTCTTCTGCTTGATATAACCTATTCTTAAGGCTTTCCACTGTGTTTTATAATTCCTTGAATGAATTTTTTATTTCCAGACATTCTGTTTGATTTTTCTTTAGTATTTCATTTTCTTTAGCAAATTTTTCATTCATTTCCTGCATTCTTTTTGTGGTTTCTTTGCATTGGGTTTCAATTTTATCTTGCATTTCACTGAGCTTCCTTACAATCCATGTTTGAAATTCTTCATCTGTCATTTCAATGTTCTGATTTTCATTGGTATCCATTGCTAGAGATCTGGTGTTCCTTTTTGAGGGTGTCCTTTCACTATGACTCTTCATACTCCCACAGTTATTTTGCTGATTCCTTACCATCTGGAGCAGCTCTTGCTTCTTACCTTTGGATTTGCTTTTGTTTAGATAATGACATACCCAGTTTAATATCTGCAAACATCTTATTTTTAAATTGATTATATTGCTTGGTTTACATTAATATTTTGAATACATTGGGTTAAACAAAATGTATGGATAAAATTAATTTCCGCTCTTTCTTTTACTTTTTAAACGTAGCTATTTGCAAATTTTAAATAACATATGTGGCTCACATTATATCACTGTGGAATAGTGTTGATAAAGAATGATTAAGACTCTTTGCTTTGATCGAAACTTTAATCAGCCTCCTGAGTCCCTTCTGATTATCCTGACCTTGGATTTCCCTCTCTTTCCTCATTGAATCCAGTTTGAGCAAGAAAGGATCCTGCTAAGTTAATTTAGCAATAATCCCCACCCTTGGTATCTGACCACCTTTGATATCGCACCTCCCTGACCTGCCTTCAGCAATAATCATATCAAGTCAGTTTAGTCAAAACCCCCTTATAGTTGATGTTCCTCTTAATACCTTTCCATTCATTGACCTTCACCCTTATCCTTGGTTATAAAGTTCCACTAGTTCTTACTGAAGTCAGAGCTGAGTTTAATCTCTCTCCTGCATTGTTAAGATTTTGAAGTGGTCCTTATACCTAAGACCATTAATCTTTAACAAGTATCATGAATAATTTTTTTCTTTAACAAGTGAAAGCCTTTCTGGAAATTTTATAGTTATGATTTACATTTGTATACTCTGTTGCACTTTATCTATTTCTCTAGTATACACTTAATTCTCATAGCAGTCCTGTGTGGTGAGTAGGGTCTAGCTTATCATTCCCAATTCTTAAAATGTTAAACCAAGGATAAGAATATATAAAAGACTTACAAAAGCGTAGCATAAGCAGCAAGTGACAGAACTAAGACAAAATCTTAAGTCATCTGTCTTTGAAACCAAGGCTTTTTCCTACTATTCCATTCTGTGGGTGGTGGAAATCCCAGTGCAAGAGTCCTCATTTTCCTCAGGAGAGAGTTACTTAAAGGAAAGAGTTCCAAAAACTTGAGCTGATGACAAAGGAGCGTCTTCTGTGTATCTCATAAGGGCCTTCACAAAACTGAATTTTGTGACCCTCTGTTTCTCACAATTTATTAATGATGTTCCATTATAAAAGCATTCTTCAGTTACATCAGTTGGGGAAACTCTGGGTTTAAAGTTGATTTCTTTTAACTACAGGGGATTTAAAAACATTATTAATCTCTCAAGAGAAGTATACTATAATTTCCAAAACTTACTTTCACAGATTGTGGTGTTCTGAAAAAGGCAATTCAGGAAAATCTGCCCTACAACAAAAGGAAAACTCAAGGACAGACCTGACTTTTAGGTCCTGACCATGTGTGAGCCAGGTCTCCAGTGGGAAAGAGGATCTGAAGGAAGAAGTGGCAGCTTGTTCCCCAGCTGAGATGCATTTGCTAGCTTTGGCAACTGCCCAGGACAAAGATGGATGCTTAAAAGTGATTTTTAAACTATAGATAATTAGAATCAGTTCAATAAATCATTTGTTTAGCATCTTAATAAGATTTAAATACAGAGCCAGCTATCTGTCCTTTTAAACCACGAGAACACGGTGGAGTGTCTGGAAGTATTCCCTGACATTCTAGTGACTTTTTAAATGAAATTCTAGCAAAATGGAAAAAAATCATGTAATGATCAAAAGTTGAGGGAGAGATTTTGATATATGAAACTGTTAGATTTGCCAGCATTAACAACTATCAATTGGTAATAAGAAATATGAGTTTTGTTTTCCAAAGAAACTTTTTATCAATTAAGTAAGAGGAAAAAAAAGCCAAAAACATATATTAATTTCCTTTTTATTTCTTTCATACTAACCAGAACCAGATACAGAGACCAGAAATATCAGTAGGAAGAACAGAACAAAAATATGTTTATTCAACAACATTTTGTGCTGACTTTGTTTTAAATGCTGAGGATTCAGCAGTGACAAAATAAAATCTATGTCTCCAATAGAGTTTATGTTATTGTGGAATACAAGAAACAAAAATATTATTTTATGTCTTCAAGTAACTCATTTATTCATCAAACATTAAGGAAATGAATGAACAGTTCCTTTTTGTCAAATACTGTGCAATGTATTATGGATATTAAGAGAAAGAAGACAACATTCATGTCATGGAGGAGTTCACAATGTAGTTAGTGCAGGAAGCAGACAAGAAAACAATCGATATGAAACCAAATGACATTTCCCCTCACCCAAACTTGTTCTGGCCACATTCTTTCCCTGCTCAGTAATAGGGCACTCCTTTCAAGCATGTGCCCAAACTGTCTTAGGATCCTTGACCATCCCTTGTTTCTCATAACCCACTTTCAAACCATCAGTAGACTCCATTTTCCTTTTATCTATCTACCTATCTATCTATAAATCCAACCACTTCTCACTATATCCACTACTATCAACATGGTATAAGTCACCATCATCTTTCGTAAGTTTCCTACTCAGCTTCCAATCATTTCCCCCAACATCTGTTCTCAATAGGACATCCAGAGTAAGTCATAGGATATTATTCCTGCTTGAAATCTTTCTTTATTCTGTCTCTCTTGATCTATTTAGGCTGTGATAACAGAATACTATATCCGGGGTTGCTTATGAAGAAAAGAAATTGATTTCTCATAGTTCTGAAGGCTGAGAAATCCAAGATCAAGGTGCTGGCAGATTCAGTGTCTGGTGAGGCCCACATCCTGGTTCTTAGACAGACATCTCCTTTCTGTGTTCTCACGTGGTGGGAGGGATGAGGGAGCTCTTTGAGGTCCCTTTTGTAGGAGCACTAATCCCATACATGAAAGCTCTACTCTCATGACCTAATTACCTCCCAAAGGCCCTACCTCCAAATGCCATCACATTAGGTATTGGGTTTAAACATCAGTTTGAGGGGGATATAAACATACAGTCTATAACACTGTCTCAAAGCATTTATAGCAACCTTCCATGTTTCTGTGCTTATCTATTTATTTGTGTATTGTCTATCTCCCTTCTCTTCAACATAAATTTTTTAAGAGAAATGAGTAGGTCTGTTTTTAATATGCAAATCACCATCTAGTCTGTACAGTAAGTTATATAGCATGATAAATATTTATCTAGTGTAAGCAACAGCAGTGTCATAGATGAAGGTTTGTTTGATCTATTTGCTTTAGGTTCAGGTGGTGGGAATATCAGGAAAGGTTCTGTAAAATAATTGAAGCTTTTTCAAAATGCTATAGTCTGACTTCTACTCCCTCTATACAATGTCAACATTAGCCTCCCACCTGATAAAACATGTGCTCAGTACTTACCCCAAACAGCGTCTTCATTAAGACACTTTTCTTGACTTTTTGTTCATGTACTTAATAGAAATGTATTGAGTGCTTTTTGTATGCATGGCATAAAGAATACAATTATGGATGAGATAAATGGGAGGCCATTGGCATGCAGTGCAATAAAGGCTATGAGAGGTGGGCTATGGACTTTTGAGTCTTCTACTTCTTCCTTTCTTCTCTTCTGCTTTCTGTTTGCTGTGTAACACATTGACTGCAACACTAGAAAAAAAATCTCCCTTGGGGCCATGGTATTTTATTACAAAAATAGAATAAAAACTTCAAAAACAAAACAATCCTTTCTAATTTAATGAAAAATGAAATTTATTGACTGCTATTCATTTAATCCATGTTTTTAGAATTAATTTGTCAACATTAATTTGTAACAATAAGAACATCAACAAGTAATATTTTCACAAACTAAATGCAAGGTTTTGCCCAGGTTTTGCTTCACCAGGCCCCAGGCTCAAAATTAGCATGAGTTAAACACAACTCACATGGCAGTTAATGTGTTAAAGTTGTATGTTTCTCCGATATACTTGTAGCCTCCATTTCCAGAAAAGTTAGTTATTCTTACATGGATAGATTTTTGAGTTTTAAATATAGTTACTGTAACCACAGAGCCAGTTCAAGCTGGTTCAAATTCATTCCTAACAAAATTTAATGAAATGTTGAGTTGTTTTTCAGTGCAAGATTGTAGGTCAGATTGTAGGTCATTGATCTGATCGTGCCCAGATAAACCAAATATGCCTGATTCATGATCCTGGAGCCCGCTAGAATGAAAAAGTCATCCACAGGCAGAACATAAGTACTAGGATCGAGGAACAGGGGACTGGAGTAAGAAGCAAGGGGTGCCCTGTTTTGTAACAGTACAGACTTAAGAGCCAAGGACTCAGCACCATCCCTTTGCATGACCCAATCAGATCATGCCTCATTGCATTTTCCTCTCTCTCCCGTAGTTCCTTTCCCAGTCCTGCCCCCAGACCCCAGCTTAGAGAGATGGATTTGAGCCTTGCCTCCTGTCTCCTTGCCACTAGGCTCACAATAAAGCTTTTTCCTTTTTTCAAAAGCCAGTGCCATAGTTTTGGTTTCTATACACATGGGAAAACGACCCTTTGCTTGGTAGCATTACGCTCGTACATACTTGTTTTGCTCAGTCCATTTCAACTGGCTGTACTGAAGGCCACAAACCTGTAGCCTCTACTCTCTGGTTCCTGGGTCCCATCAGCAACAAGAGGTTGGCGCTGGAACCATTTTGCTTCACTAACCTGTCGTGTGGTGTGATGACCACATTGACAACACCTGATAATGCTTATGGTCACAAACAAATACTAGAGCGGCAAGGCAGGTAATGAAAGTAAGTGAAGCAAGTTACCTAAGACATAATAATACATAGTAGGCACTGAACTGCAGTGAAGAGGAGAACATGCACTCAGTGACCACAGAGCCAGGAGCTATTGTTGCCACAGAGAGAATGGGTGCCCAGGGATGGAGGAGAAACTGCTTTTTCCCTTTCTCTAAACAGAAGTACAAAGTGGCCTCTCTCCATGTTCTCATCCACTCCTACTCAGAGATACAAGACGGATCAGGTCACTCAAGTTGGGAGGATCCAGACTTCATAGCCCAGGCTTTTCTTTGCCCCTTCTCTCTGGCCTTTGCCTCTCTGCTCCTCCATGTGGCCAGTGTTACAGAGTTAAGCCCCTGCATACGAAAGCCTGCAGTTGTTCAGTGCTGCCTGTGACTGGGTACAGAAGTCTATTTCTGGGATTTGGTTTAAAGAACCCCGTTGTTCTGCACACCCAAGCCACACTTTGTTAGCAGTAAAGGAGATATTTTGATCTTCACCTGCCTTAATCCTTTTTTTTCCCTCATTTTTCATTCTGTTCATAAACTGAAGTAAGGAAAACAGGGATGTGATTTATTGGATCCCCCCACAAATCATATAACCAGTGTTGCTTGATTTTCTAATTAAAAAAAACCCATAAGTTCATATTTTCATTTCAAAAACTGCTGATTGATTCTGAAATATTGACAAAGAATTTATATTTTTTTTCTCTTTAAAAAATTTAATGAGGAACTTGCTCAGGAACATTGCTTAGGAACAAGGATGGACATTGCTTCAATAAACATGATGTAAAAATATTTTCAATTTATTTATTTATTTTAATTGACAGATAAAAATTGTATACAGTTATCATGTTATACACATTGTTCTGAAATATATATATATACACACTGTGGAATGGCCAAATTTAGCTAATCAACATACGCATCACCCCACACACATCACTTTTTTTGTGATGAGAACAATCAAAATCCACTCAGAATTCAGAACTCATGTATTTTTAAAATCTTAGGTGCCAGATGAAATCTATCTATGAACCAGTTTTTACCAGAGGTCACCAGTTTGCAAATATGCTCTAAACACTATGGTTCAGAGTCTGTGTAAGTATCTGTATTTGTATCCCAGTTCCTTCCGATAAATCCAGGTCTCATTTGAAATTGGAACCTTACCTTTTTATTTTTATTTTTTTAATTGACAAATAAAAATTATATCTCTTTACCCTAGTTGATTAGTTTGGATTCCTGATATCACAACTTCCCAGCCATTCCTGTCCAGCACCTTCTCCTGGAGGCTAGATCTTAATTTCCTTACCCCCCTTTTCCTCCGGTTGCAAACTCTGGCTCTTATTCCAACTAGACTCTCCTCAGCCCCCACCAGCCTCCAGAATTACTGCTGCTCAGAGATCTCTACAGTCTTGCCTCATCTACCAGCTCTGATCTCTTATATCGAAGACTATGCCTCACTAACCCTTAGTCATGGAGATTTATATAGCTGACCATCCCCACTCCTTTTCTGCAGGAGGGAAAAGCTCAGTTAACCTATGTTCCTCTCCACTCCCAGATTATTTCTTCTCTCAACCTACCTTCATTGAGATATCAAAATTCATGGTATTAACATGGACACTCTAAGATTTGAACAAATTCTATTGCTTGTTTTCTCTTCCATTTCCCATTTGGGATGTGGCCACTGATACAAATTTTTCTCCTCTTTCTCTTATCAAACTAGAATCGCTGATATAAGGTATTCTAGGTTTTCTTATTTCTGGGTTTTTGTTTTTTGGGGTTTTTTTTGTTTTTTTGCCCATTCTTTATACTCCTTCCTTTCTCTCTAGTCACTATCTTCACTGAAAATCTCTTGCCCTCGGTCCTTCTCATTCAGCCAGTCTGATAACAGCCCCCTGGGAAGAGCAATCTGAATTAATTAGTTTTAAAAGTTGATTATTGTCCAAAGCTTGTAGGACAATGTCTCAGCCTCTCCTGGGACCACCCATTCAGTCTTCAACCCAGTTTCTTGACTTCCTCCCAGCCATCTGTTTTACTTGGGGAAAGAGAGTCAATTTTAAATGTCTACATGTTTTTCCTTTCATCTATATTTTTGGCACCTTTACTTAATTCAGAATTGGCTCCAGAAAGGAAACGTTTACCATCTCTCAGCAGCTGTTTGGTCCTCAAGGAAGAAACCTGGAGAATCTTGTTCTTCTTCCCAACTGGCCCATTCTTCCTTATTCTGGTCACAGTTTTTCCGCTGTTCTTGCACTCTAGCCTGACTGACACCTGGATGCACTGATTTTTGCTTTAGAATGAAAATAATAGCTTCTGGGTTCAACTTAGCTTGTCAATTCATTTTTCAATGTATATGAGTTCTGAATCCCAGTTTATCATGAAGGCTCAAAGTCCAGAGGCTGGGGCTCCACATTTGACTACACCAGTCATCAAACAAACATTTTCAGGTTGGATCTCATTTTCCCCACCTACGAAATTAGAACGTTGATCTATAATAGAGATCCCAAATTCAAATGTCTTTAGATACCTGCAGATAAAGGAAAGGAGAAATGACTAGAGACACTGTCTGCTATAAGGCAACTGGTATGACAGAGATTTAAAACTGAGCAGCCATGCTCTGCCTAAAGCCATTTGCTAAAGCAGCCAAATCCTTCTGCAAGCTTCTTGGCTAAAGGCTCACTTTGGCTGACAGTTTGCAAGCTAAGTGATATCGTAAGCCCTGCCATTCTGTAAACCTTAGGTTTGCCCTATTACAGCTATTTCCCCTAAATAATTTCCCTTTAAATAACTAATATTTAAAACAAAATATTACACATAACATCATGAAAGATGGGATAAATCACACTAGCCAGCGTTTTGTTCATAGAGATACTGCATTAGTGTGGAGCTGATTTATTAGTATGGGGCAATCACTTGAATAGTAGCAGATATTTAAATGCGTCGCAGAAACAGTATAACAAAACTCTTGTGGCCGAAAAAAATGCAGATTCTTAAAATTCTGTTTGCTTATATAGTGCTGGAATTTGGAGAAAGCTTGGAAAATGTGCAGAGATGACAATGACTTCAAGGAAGATGACTATCAGCATCTCTTTTTCCTTGATCTTCACCATTATTAGATTGTCTCTGACGGTTTGGAATGGTCTTGGCTAGCAGGAAAAGCCAAAGGAGCAGAGGCAGTCTTAGCTGTTGATCTGGTCTCAAACACGGGCCCAGGGGTTTTAGGAGCAGGCCAATTATAACACAATGTGCTGAGATTGTAGCCACATTGACACGGGAGTATGCTTGAGGGACAGTGGCTGAGAAGGTAAGTGGGACTGGAGACCTATGTTCTTAATATCTCAACCTCAGGAATCCTGTGACTGGTATAGGAATCTATACCAACAATGTTATCACAGATATTTGTAGGCCGGTGCTCAACAGTCTTCAACAGCAACACCTAATGGCAGCTATAGCATTAGTGGATTGATCTCACTCTCCAATTTCTTATTACCTTGCATTCGAAAGACAAGTAATCGATTACCATTTAAACTACCTAAGTCCAGGGGAAAATTATTTCTGTGATAATATGGGAATGTTGGCTATTGAGCAATTTTTTTTTTCTTTTTTTTAGAGATGGGGTCTGTCTATCTTACCCAGGCTGGCCTTGATCTTCTGGACTCAAGGGATCCTCCCACCTCAGCCTCCCGAGTAGCTGAGACTACAGGCACATATCACTGTGCCAGTATAAAAAATTTTAAAAATGTGTTATATCAATTAGCTACTGACACACTAATATTGTGCAATACATGAAATTGCAGTAGCATGCAACAATATTAAGCATTCTCGCAGATTTATGAGCTCGCTAGAGTTCAGCTGATCTAGGCTGAGCTCGGCTAGACCACTCTGCTTCTCACTGCATATCTGTGAGTCAGCTGCAGCAACTTTATTCTGCATGCCTCATGTCCCTCTTGGACCATTGAGCTAGCTGTGGCATGTTCTTCGAATAGCAGTGGTGGAGGTGCCAGAGGGGAAATTCAAATGCACAAGTACATTTTAAGCCTCTACTTGTGTTATGTTTTCTAACATCCTATTAGTCAAAGAAATTATGTGGCTGAGCTCAAAGTGAAGGGGCAGGAAAGTGTGTTCCTCCACTAGAGGGACAGAATAGTTATATGGCAAAAGCACAAAGACCCAAGGCCAATAATTGAATCTACAACAGATGTGAACATATTTTATATCCTGCACTGAGGAAAAAGGTTTATCAGATAATAATAGATTTGGATGAGCTTCAAGGTTTCATACATTGCCTGTAAAATAAAACACATTGCTTTTTGCCATAGTGATATGAGGCTAAAATATATATAAAATACCTGGTGTATGATGTGTGTTTATGTGTATGTACACATACATACATATATCAAATGTAAATTGAATTTTGTGGCAGAGGCTCTAACTGATCAAGAAAGGTCTGTCCTTCCCCTTTAATATATAGAGTTGTTGCAAGGAGGTAGATCCACATCAGGGAACTAGATTTTGCAGTCCTTCTTGAATCTAGGTGATGTCATGTGACTAGTTCTTGCCCATAGAATGGAAATAGAAGAGATATATCATGGCTCAGGCCAAGGTGGTTGAGAAGTGGATATCACTTCTTACCCACTTGCCAAGTAAATGCAGAAAATCCTGAGGCCCAATCTAAAAACTTAGTCTCAAGATGGAACAAGTGTAGGTCTTTCCATCTTGTGGAAGCCCACCGGAAACACTGTTACATGAGTAAGGAATGAACCTCCATTGTGTTCATGTTATGCCACTCAATTGGGGTAAGAATTTCTTACAGGAACTTGAAAGTTATAGAGAGAAGATGCTGATGCTTCTTTCCCCACTATAAAGAATTTATAAGGAAGATAAGATAATCAGAGAACATTAACTACACATCTACTATGAGCAACATTCACAGCTAAATATATTACATGGTTAAATGTTTCAGACCTGTGATTAGGTTTAATGAGTTTCAGGCCTGGAGTAGAAAGAGAAGATGATTCTTTCAACATCTGCTACATTGAACAGTACAAATGGTGGATGAATAAAGAATAGTAAAAACCCTCTGTTTTGATATGGTGAGACATCCGTGGAGACTATAGAACAACGTTATACAAGTCAGAAACAGCAAATTCAGGACACTTTACAATAAAATCTGTGAATGAACTTAAACAAAGGAGGTGTCCAGTTGTCTTAGGGGAGTGCAAATGTAAACATATATTCTGAATGTTCAGTAGTTATTATGATTGGGCTACTAGAATCTTGAGAAATTGTTTTAGGAAACCAATTCTTATTCAAGGTACCTCAACCCTAAATCACACCAATGGGTAGCAATAACCACATTATGGAGAGAAGGTTGTAGGTTATTGGGTCGTTGAGGAAAATGTTAAGAGTGGAGCAGATATTTTCTAGAGAATGTGATAGTATTAAAAATTTGTATTAGTGGTGGTGATAGTTGTGGCGGTGGTGGTGGCGGTGGTATTAATTGCCATATTATGCTAGAAACCATACTAAGACCATGCATGTGAAGAAAAGATTATTTTTGTGCTTTTCTTTATTTCCTATACTTCTGATCTTGTCCACAAGTAGTCTTCAAAAATTAGCATTTTTTTAGGAATGCAGAAAGAGAAAGTAATCTTCTCTTATTTTTACTAGCCAAAATGGATAATTGAAATCAAAAGGCAAGGCACTGAGTGAAGTGGATGCGACTTAAAAATATAGGAAAGATATGTGTACTGTGTGTGTATAAAACATGTACACACAGCAAGAGCAGGGGAGCTCTCCATCAGCCTGAGTTTGGACTTGAACAGCAGAGTTCTCAGTGTGTTACCTTGTGTAAATATTTTTCCAAGAACACAATGTAAGAAATGACTCTCATTTATTCTGTTGGTAGCAACTCTAAATTGAGATCCTCAGAGGGGGAGGTAGGGATTATCCTTTGTTTTCAATGAAAGCAACAGCTAATCCAAACATTCTGGTGTTAGCAATCGCCTCTACGCTCTTTCTCTCCAGAAGAAAACCACAGAATATTTGTAAATTAATGGAATTTTCCTCCCTTAAATCCAGACCCAGAGGTTTGCTTGTCATTAGCTCCCAAGACTCAGGTTGCACCTTCATTCTTCTTTACAAATAGGCAGAAATCAGCCAACCTCATAAAGAGGTATGACATCACTCCAAAAACAATTTAATAGTGGGCATTCTCATTTCTCCTTGGTTATACTTTTGGCTTGGAAAACTGTTCTGGAAACTTTGTCAGAATGAGATCAACTATGTCAGAAGAGACACCCTCCTTATTAGCAATTTGAATTTTAAAGCAAACAGCCCAATTTATTTTGTAAGAATTACAGAGAGGCTTGTTTGGAAGATAAATAAATTTCACTAAGTGCTAAAATATAATACATGATATCTCTTGCTAGGGGAATTTTCCCTCTCACATAATTGGCACAAGCCATATGGTTTTTAAAACATATGTAACTTAGATATAGTAAGGAGTAGCAGCGATCAGTTTTGTTATTTCTCTTCATGCCCTGTATTAGTTTTCTATAGCTATTTTGCCATATCGGCACAAACTTAGTGGCTTAAAACACACAAATTTATTATCTTACATTCTGGAAGTCAAGAATCCTAAACAGGCTTCACTATCAGCAGGGCTGCATTCCTTCTTTGAGGCTCTTTAGGACAATTCATGTTTTTTTTCCCTTTACAACTTTTAGAAGGTGCTCGCATTCCTTGGACCATGTCTCTCATCTTCAAAGCCGGAAATGGTCAGTTGAGTCTTTCTCATAATCGCATCACTTTGACACTGACACTTCTGCTTTTCTCTTCCACTTTTAAGGACCCTTGAAAATACATTGGTCCCACCTAGATAAGCCAGGATAATCTCCCTATTTTAAGGTCATTTGATAAGCAACCTTAATTTCACCCGCAATTTTAATCCCTCTTTATCATGTAATGCATTATATTCACAGGTTCTGAGGATTTAGGACAGGACATCTTTGGGAGGCCCTTATTTTATGCACCACATTCCTCTTGTCAAATGGTGCTATGCAAATTGTTTTTCTCTGTCCCTGGTTAATTACAATCTTAGGCAGGCCAGGTATATTTTTCCAATTTCTTAGTAACTTAAGTAACTTCAAAATATACTCACCATGAGTGTATTTTTAACATTCCTAACTGATTCTAATTTTAACTTTTCCTATGTCTCTAATTAGACCTCCCACAGGCCTGGAAA
The DNA here is from genome assembly GCF_000956105.1 of Propithecus coquereli. Taxonomy (NCBI): domain Eukaryota; kingdom Metazoa; phylum Chordata; class Mammalia; order Primates; family Indriidae; genus Propithecus; species Propithecus coquereli. Next base: position 442,265 of record NW_012148030.1, read on the forward strand.
TCTAGAATGGGAAGGGAGACGGATATATGGTTAACTTGAACCTGCTTCTTTATTACCTCCTTCCCATATCAATAGCTGCTATTGCCTACCTAGCCAGGTTCAGAGAGGAGAGGCACTGCATTATGGACTTGCAGAGTTGTCCTAGGGCATTGATGTCCTTTAATGCCAGGTGCACAATTACTGGCTCTTTGATTCATTGGGTGTCTGTGTGGGTTCCTTGAAGATTCTCCACGGTGAACTTCCTCCTGTAGGTCCCATGATTGATCAATGCTTCCCCTTAGTCAGCCATTTACAACTTCTATCACAAAACTGGGGTCCCAGGATTCTTCCTCTTTGTTGGGGTCACATGGACCCTCCAGGTAATCAAATTGGACAGTTGACCCACGGTAGCTCCTTTCTATGTTGGAAACACAGTTTTCTCCCAATGTTGTAGCTTATGACATTTAGACTTTCCAAGGCTGACTCATAATATCAAAGTTTACTAAACTCCAAGAGGCTCTGTGACTCACTCTAAGTGGTCTACTTAAAATTCTTTTCATTGGCTTTAGGTAAGATGGAAGAATACTTTTCCCTTGGAGAAGATGGAACAACAAGATATAAAACATAGAAGCAATGCCTTTCAAAATAGTCTCTTTTGCTCACTTCTACAAATTTCTTAATATACAGCCTAGAATTGGATAGTGGGATAAGGCTGAGCAGAAATTGTTTTGCAATTCTTTTAGCATGAGGTGAACAAGCAGTTGAGCATTCACACCCATCTTATGCAATTGCTCTTGGTATCCATTGACTCGCTCTTGGCCTCAGTAAAAAGTGATATATATTAATATCTATATCTATTTATGGTAAACTTATTTATATTTATGCAAGTATAACAGGGTGTATTAAACAATTTGCTAGAACATTGACAATGCTATTGCAGAGAGCCACACCCCAAGGATCTTATTATCATTATTATTATTTTTTAGGGACAAGATCTCACTATGTCGCCCAGGCTGGAGTACAGTGTCTATTCCCAAGTGCTATCAGAGTGCAACACATCCTCCAACTCCTAAGCTCAAGCGGTACTGAGAAGCCGGGACTATAGGCACACGCCACTATACCCAGCCCTGAGAATCTTTTGTTGGGACCATTGGAATACATAAACCTTTTGTTTTATAACCAGGGAAAGAGGAAGAATTTGGATATGGGCCATTGCACATTGAGGGAATAGTGGGAGGGAGAGAGTAAGATAATGAAGTGGAGGAGTATGAAATGGTTTCTGTCCCCTTCATGACCTCTTGTACTGCTATCCTGCTTCCCTAGTATTTAGGAGGGTGTTGGCTAACAGATGGAAGAGATATTTTGATGAGATATTTTTACTGGAGACCCTAGTCAAAAACAATGTGCATCTAGGGCCAAGTTGACAAATCTTGTCACAGAGTGGAAAAAAGCCGCTTTCCTCACCTCTACTTAGAACCTTATACTTAGAACCACTTTGGCATTTCAAGGACTAGTGGCTCTGTAATGGGGAGATTGCACGCCAGACAAGGGTATTGTGATTCCTACATGGGCACCAAAATCAGTGGCAATAGGACAAGCAACTCACATCAAATCTGAAAAAAAAGCTGAAGATTAAGTAGATCCTACAGTCTGACAACATGCCCAGGAATACACAGATCCTGTGTGCTAAGGTAGGAAGCTTAGTGGTACAGACTAAGTTAAAATATTTGGGGTTATTAATGTTATCATGACTTCACTTGTACCCCAAAACTGGAAAGAGTAGGAACATTTTGGGTACTTAGAGTTTTATAGTTTACGAAAGATGTATTATCTTACTTCAAGTAACTAAAGAATAGGCAGATTGTTAAGCAAATCGGATGGAAGACATATTATGAAGATATCACATTTAGGCATAAAATTGTACCAAGCCTTTAATACACTGAACTGACCATGCAATAGTTTTTCTTTTGCCCATTGGGGAGTGCTTCCTGAGAATTGTATTTATATGATCCCAACTTTCAAAGAGAAAAACAAATCACCAAGTGATTCAAGCATTTCAAGCATTTTAAAAATAAGAATCACTTATAACACACACAAAAAAACATTTCTAGCCATTGGACCGAATTTTTAGTTTTTGTCTATATACACAACACATCACAGCTGAGATCTGTTCTGAATTGCTGTGAGCAGATGTCACTAGACTCAGATACAAGTACATCACCCATGTACTATTTTAGAGCACTCCCTTTGGTATAATTACATCACCTGCCTATCATCCAGGAACAGAAGGGCTTGGAAGAGAATCAAAGCAAAGGAAGTTTGTAAAGTCTATTTGGTATTTGAAGAATGAGGAGATTGAACACGAAAAAAAGTGGAGAGACAATTATTTTCAGCACTAAGTAAGCATTCTAATAGAATATCTTTTCATTAATGATGATCGAATATTCCTAAAACTGTAATAGTTGGTCTTCTGTTTCTTCTGAAATGCACATCTCTCTGGATTTTCATTCTGCTATTTTCTCCTGCCTACTTTCTACTCTCTGACTGATTTTTGAGTGTCATTCCTTGTCCCCTTTTAATTTCTGACCACTTATTAAATAAATGTAGGAACTGCTCAAAGTTCCATACTCTGTCCTTTCCTTTTCCTTCCTAAGCAATATTTCTAGGCAGTGTCTCACACCAATGATTTCAACCATTGGATAATCCAGAATGATCTCATATCACATTCTCCATCTTGATTCCATCATGTAACCATTTCACAAATTAGAAACTTCCAAACAGCTTTAGCTATTTCCTTTAACCCCCACATCCAATTAGCCAGCTCATTGATTTTATCATTTCCTGTAGCTGTCTCCTCTTTTCCATCGCTGCTGCTTTTGCTTTATTGTACCCACCTTCTGCAAAACTTCCTAAATCTCTCCCTGCTTCTCCTTACCTTCTCTTTAGGAATCTTCTACATCCCCTTTGGTCATCTTTCAAAAATACAGGTATAGCTATATGACCCACTGATTTAAGACTTTGCTCGCTTTCCATCTTTTCTAATCAAAAAGCCCAAGTTACTTGATATAATCTTCAAGATCTTTGACAGTTGAAACTCCTTCATTAGTGTTTTTATTTGTTCTCTTTATTGGTACTGCAGTATTGTGCACCTCCCGCCTTAGCTTTGTTCCCCTATTTACCCACCATCCCCTGAAAAAAATGTGCATAATACCTTAAATCCTTCTGAGCTTGCATTTTTCTCTTCATATGGCATGTCTTATTAGCATGCAGGCAATAAATAATAATGACAATATAATAACAACTACATTTATTGAGCGATTACTATCAACAAGTGCTATTCTAAGAGTCTGTCATTTATTATGTCATTTAACCTTCATTCAACGCTCTGAAGGAAGTAGTATGAGATCCATTTTATAGATGAGAAAACTGAGACACAGAGTTAGTAAGTAACTTACCCAAAGTCACAGGGCTTATGAACATTTATTGAAGTTCTAATGTGAGCAAGGCTTCCACTTCATATGATTATTAAAGCAATCTTATAAGGTGGGTATTATTACAAAGATTTCACAGGAAATTGTGCTTTACAGAAGGTCTGTCTATTTTGTAATAAAATGCTTCCTTTCATCCAAGGAGAAAACATAAGCTTCATTGTTATACTAAATTTGGGGATCTCCCACTTCATGTAGTATTATTTTTTCCATAAAGCTTTTAGTAGGCTGGCCAAATGATGATGCTACATAGGCTTGGGTTACACATTTTATAATGTGCCAGCACTATCCACCTAGGGAAAGAAGTTGTTAAGAACAATTAAATTATGAATCTGCCTGTGACATCCGACTAACACAGTTCTGATAGCATCACTGGCTGAGATATGTGTTATATAATATCCAGTCTATGGACTACACACAAGACAGTTTCTAATCTTGAGATAGTCTTTCCAGATATGCTTTGGAAATCCATACCTGAGACATTATTTAGAACAACTGATTTTAGACTTTTTGGTTTTCCTATTTTTAAATATTTTTCTGAGTAAAACAGTATATTTGATTATGAATAAGGACTTTTTGGCCCTGATGCTGATGAAAAGCATTTTCTGCCCCAGTCTTGTGGGAGGTTGCTTTTTCTTCTCCTAATACATGAGCAGAGGATATCAAGCCTCTCAGACTTTGCACAACCACACTTTTTTTTTTGCCAGGATGGTTGCTTTTTCTGGGTAACTAAAGATGACATTTTGCAGCTCTGTGTCAAAGATCAAAATAAAAAAGTAAAGTCACTGCTCAGATGTTTCTTTGTGTAAAATTGAAAAGTTACAAATTCACCAACAGTGTTCTCTTTTGGTCAGTGGCCAAGATTGAAATAATATATCTAGTAAAAAAATTCAATTATGAAAGTAGTCTAGGAGATTGTAGATCAATTGAAAGTTTTAGAAAAGTGCCTCCTTCCAAGATTATTATTTGAAAACAATGTTACTGAAGGCCAGTGAGCTATGTGCACTTCAGTTATACCCATAGTAATTGCTGGCAGATGTATCATATAATTTCTAGTCAAAATTTTCAAAGCAGAGACATTTCGCTTGTTCCTGTGGATAGTAATGAATTTGTGCAACAGCTATACCTCTAGAAATTGGATTGAATGGTGAAAAGTGAAAAGTCCCATCAAACCACATCATAGGCTGCAACTACCACTATAGCAGCTTTTGCCTTTAAGAAGTGCTATTTCTGGGTAATGGTACCTCTATCATCCACTTGTTCATGCTCAAATCTTCAGTCACATTCAAATCCTTCTTCTGTCTCTCATAGACATTTAACATCTGTCTTAGTCCAGTCAGGATGCTGTAACAAATCGTCCTAGACTGAGGGACTTATAAATAACAAACATTTATTTTTCACAGTTCTGGAGGCTGGGAAGTCCAAGATCAGGACGCCTGAAGATTTGGTGTCTGGTGAGGAACTGCTTTCTGGTATATCGACAGCTGTCTTCTTGCTGTGACTTCACATGGCAGAAGAGGTGAGGAATGTTTCTGAAGCCTTTTTTTAAGGGCATTAATCTCATTTATTAGGATTCTACCCTCAAGACTTACTTATCTCCCAGAGGCCCCACTTCCAAATACCATCACATTGAGGATTAGATTTCAGCAAATGAATTTGGGGGCAGACATAATCAGTTTACAGCCTTCATGTCCCAACCCCTCAAAATTTGTGTCCTTCTCACAGGTCATCAACTCAAAAGTCTAAGTGCAAAGTCTCACCTAAATATCATCTAAGTCAGATATGAATGAGACTCAAGGTATGATTCATTCTGAGGCAAATTTATTTTCAGCTGTGAACATGTAAACCCAAACAGGTTATGTGCTTCCAAATACAATGGTGGAACAGACACAGGAAAGACATTCTCATTCTAACAGGGAGAAATAGGAAGGAAGGAAGGGGCAACTGGTCCCAAGTTCAAAACCCAAAAGAGCAATAACATCAAACCTTAAGGCTTGAGAATTACCTTCTTTGATTAGATGATCTGCCCTCCAAGCCCAGTGGGGCAGAGGCCCAACCTCCAGACACACTGGGGCGATGATCCTACCCCCACAGCTTTGCCAGACAGAGGTTAGGCATCCAAGGCTCTGAAAGCCCTGTCCTGCCCCTATGGCTTTGGCCAGCCCCCTCTTCATAGCTTGCCCAGATGACCCTGAAGCAGCTCTCTGCCTGGGCCCCATTCCTATGGTGACTCTGTAACTAGGTCCAGAGGCTCTTCAGGGATGAGGTCCCTAAGCACATGGCCCTAGATGGAGTCAAACATGCAGTTAAGCAGAAATGTTAATACCATGCATCAGTATCAATCCCTGGGAGGCGAACACTGTGCACCAATTATCAATTCCAGGAGAGACTCTAAACACTTGGCCAATTTTTGCTAAAATTCCTAGATCTGGCAGGAGGTTTTGCAAAAACCCAGTTGCCAGAGGTTTTGCACAAACCCAATTACCAGAGTATAAGTCCAGTGAGACAGAACAGTCACATAACACATTAGGCAAAGCAACTTTATTACTCATAAATAGGCAGCAAGAATCAATGAAAGATTAGGATCTGTGGTTAATTGCTCCCCCTCCAAGGCTCATCACTTCCCAGAGTGGATGGCATCTCATTTGCATGTGCCCCGCTTTCCACAGTTGCACTTTGCAGCTGAGGAACCCTGAAAGCATTTTGCTTTGGATTTTACGTCCCAGGGATTACTGGGATTGCTGGACTGAAGTATCACAGGACATTCTGTTCTAGGAGGGATGTAGGGACTGCCCAGGCTATACTGAACAGTTCCTCCTTATCTCAGGATATTGCATTCTCAGTTGACTCTGCCTGAGAACTGCAAGCAAGGAGGGGCAGACCTGTCTTCCTGAACATGCCCCCTGGGCTCATGGACTCCACACATCAGCCAAGAAAGCATCCTCCAGAGAAGCAACCACTCTGGCCCATGCCACACCTGACCCACCATAGCCACAACCGAGGCAGCCAAGGCGTGTAATGCTGGAGTGCAGGAACAGAGCCTACAATGTGAGGTGGCACTGGGCAGTGTTCCTCTAAGGTCCCACAGGTATGGCGGGACCCTCTTTACATTCTTCCATTGTCTTAAACAATAGCTCCTGGTTTCTGTTGAGATGGTTGACTAATCTTATCAGAGGGTCATTTGACCACACCTGAGAATTCTCTTCTGACCATATTTTCTTATTTTTTATAATATGGATAGGTTAAAAATTTTCCAATCTTTAATCTCTGTTCCTTTTTTGATTAAAAATTCCATCTTTAAGTCATTTCCCTCTTCTTGCATTTGTCTATGAGGAGTCAAAAAAATCCAAGCCGTGTCTTCAACACTTTGCTTACAAATTTCCTCAGCCAAATATCCAATATCTTCACTCACAGGTCCTACTTTCCACAAAACGCTAGGAAACAAACACAATTCAGCCAAGTTCTTCAACACTTTATAACAAGGATGGCCTTTTCTCCATTGTTCAATAACATGTTCTTCATTTCTGTCTGAGACCTCATCAGAATGGCCTTCATAATCCATATTTCTAGCAATATTCTGCTTAGGATTACTTAGGTATTTTCTAAGACAATTGAAGCTTTCTATACAGCTTTTCTCCTTTTCTCCTGAGCCCTCACCAGAATTGTCCTTAACAGTCTGTTCATGGCAATGCAGGCTTTTTCTAGTATGCACTCCAAAACTCTTAGTCTGTACTTATAACCCAGTTCCAAGGCCACTTCTACATTTTTAGATACTTTTTTATAGCAGCACTCCACTTTTTGAGATCAATTTTTATCTTAGTCTCTTCTTGCTGCTATATGCAGATTCTCAGTAAGTAGATTTTTTTTTTGAAAGTCTAGCTAGAGGCCACAATATTATGGCATCATTACAGAATGTACTTTAGTATCAGAGTCAAGTGTCTTCCTACCACTGTAGCTGAAATTAGCAGGATCTAGTCACAATGGTACTGCACAGATACTGCCTATTCCACCCGCAAAGTGTCAGAGTCTCCCCTGAGAGGAACCAAGAGGAATATCTGCCTACTTCATGTGGGGAGCTTGCTCCTAAGTATTAATAAAAGGACAGAGATAAACAATGCCAGTTTTATCATCACAAAGTTATCCAATGACATAAATTACCCCCTTTTCCCTGGGGCAGAGGAACAGCTAAAAGGAGGCTTTAAGTAACACTCAGTATTTTTCTTTGTCTAGAAAGAAATATCATACACGGGGAAGATGTATTCCCGCCTAATAGATCTGAGGTAGGTTCTTAGAATCTGAAAAAGTGTGTTTTATATTAACTGTAGAAAATTCTTCCATAATTTCTTTAATAAGTGTCCCAATTTTATGTTCTCCATTCTTTCTTTCTGCACCTTTTACTTATAGAATATAATTTATAGAATATTGACTAATAGGCTAATTTCTATTTATTCTAAATATTTTCTCATTATATTCCATGTGTATTTTTTGTTCCATATTCTTGGAAATTTCATTGATTTTACAATCTTCCCACTGGATTTTTTTTCAACCATCACATTTTAAATCATTAAGATCTTTTTTTCTTATTCTGGCAGTTTCTTTTTCATAGCATTATGCTCTTTTTATGAATGCACTTTATTTTTAAAAACATCTGAGTGTTAATTCCTACCAGTACTAGCTTATTTCAGAACATATCTCACAGGTCTAAAATATGCTAAACCTGTGACCATTCCACACAACTTAGTCTTTAGTTGCATCTTAATTTTTATTGTTACCCTCAAATGCTATGCCTATATAATTATCTATTATCTCTATTTAAGATGCAGACTATATGCTATTAAAAGGAAGAAATAAAAATAACTACTAAGTATATATTCTGTGTGATGCTGAATAGAGTTATGGAGAAAAATGAAATAGCTCAAGGGGAACAAGAAGTGCTAGAGGGCAGGTTTTGCAGTTCTCGTGTTTAGTTAGTTAGACTTTATATGGGGTGGCCAGGGAAGGCCTCACTGTAAAGATATCATTTACACAGAGATCAGATGTAAGGAAGGGAGCAAGCCATGTAGACATCTGGTTTAAACTATTTGGGAAAGATTAAAAATAAAAAAATAAAAACAGGTGCAAAGACCATGAAATAGAAGCAATTTTGGCATGGTTGAGGAATACAAAGGAGACCTGACCTGTATGGCTGAAGCAAAGTGATTAAGGGAAAAAATAGTTGATGAGTTTAGGGCAGTGGCCAGGATTTGTACCATGTGTGACCTTGGTAAGAATTTTGAATTCTATTCTGAAAGAAATGGGAAACCATTGGACACCATATCATATGCTGAGTGCTGACAAGCCTTGAGAATTTAACATCCTGTTTTTAAGAAACTGAAACTCCAATATTGGAGACAGGTATGTAGTTAAGATAGTATTGCATATGATGGAGTACTATGCTAAGGAAATTTCCAGGAAAAATAAAGTCCACCTACCCCATTAGAGGAAGTGATATCCAAACTGAGAAAGAAGCAGAGATGAGGAGCCAATCTTACCTTTCTTTGTTCCTCATGGTTCTAATTATTAATGAGATCCAACAATAGGTCTAGGGCTCTTCCAGTTCTTGGGTCAATCTTGGAAGGACAGCCAAGGCTTACTTTACAGAGACCCAGGAAGACTTAGAACAGATTGCTGCTGCAGTACTCGTAACCTGGTTCTTCACGTGTCCTCCACGCTACATCATTTCTAGTCCCCGAACTTCTGACACCTTGGAAAAAATCTATCTGATTGGGCTCTTTCTGCAGTTTTTCAGATTAGCACTTCACTGCCCTACTAACTCTTGCTGCTCCCTTTATTCTGGAGCAGCCCTTCACCGGGGCTGTCTATCAATGTCCAATCAGAAAAAAATAGAAACCACTGTGAGTATGTCATGCAGCCAAGGATTTAATATATGGAATCATTTACAATCATTTTACAAAGTACTAGAAAGGTTGAAGAACAAAAGAGGAAAGTTAACATTCCCCAGACATCTGTAACTACAGGGAACCTCTACTTTCACTACAAATTTCAACAGCTGACATTCCCAATGACCCAGTGACACTGTCAGAGCTGACACTGCTGCTAGTTGGGAGACTGTGAGTTCACACACCCATCAAGGCTGCTGCCAGTAGCATTAACAGAAATGGCATGCACCTTCCTCAGGTCTTCTAATCCCACGTGACTGCCTTCCTCCCAATAACCTAACAGAAATATAACTGTCAAATAAGGTGATCAATTCATCCTCATTTGCTGATGAATGTTCAAGTTTTAGCAGCAAAAGTCTTATATCCTTGGAAACCTCTAAGACTCAGTCAAACTGAGACTGTTGATAGTCAACTGGCAAGTGAACCTGGGAAATGTAGTTTTCAGGCTTCCAGCCTTAGTGGTACAAAGGAGAGGGAACAAAAGTTGATCTGAGGCTGAGTACCAGCAGACAGCTGTCTGACATAGTCCCTTCAAAGGAAATACAGGTGACTCATAACCAATATATCAGCCCTACTTAAATGTGAGCATAACCCATTATTTGGAACTCATGTTGCTATGCTACTATTTGACACCTGATAGAAAATATTTATTGATCCATACTAGGCTACTATGATGATTGAACACTAACCATGAATAGGCCAGGCTTTAAGATTAGGATTTTTGTGAGAGTAAGTGAGAAGATTATTATATAGCCCATTGCCTACATAGAATAATTATTCAATGCAGGGACTAATTACTATTACTGCTAACAACAACAATAGTAACCGAGATTTTATTACTCTGATAAGCAAAAACAGGCTATAGAGAATCATGAAATTGAGGCCAAGCATGGAAAAAGAAAAATAAAACAAATTCACTAGTTGACTTCTCCAGTTTCAAAGAGCAGAGCATACACTTTGTGACTATTCCCATTCTTACCAAATGTAGTTCTAGACATTTCCAGTCCCTCTCAGGGGAGGAAGGAAGCCCATCTTCCTGGTATAATCCTGGCTATGAGGTTGGCTTATTTTAAGAGCCAAAAATTGCTTCATTCTTATCCCTGCCTAATTGCCCTTGCTATGATAAAAAAGCAAGGAACACTCCACTGTCAAAACATACAATAAAGCAAAGACTAAGTATCATTCTAAACATTAAAAAATTTCATAGAAGTCCTCAGCACCATTATAAATTCACTGCATGTTTTCACTGGAGGCAGAACACTTGGTTGGCTATGATTTCGCTTGCATAGCTTCTAAAGAGTCACATAAAATGCATTTAGCTTCCATGTTTTCATTTTGTGTTATAAGTAAACATATAACTGGTAATAAGGTGTCCTTGAGACAGGGTGGTGAAATCTAGAAACGGTGCCCTGTTACTGGAGAGCAGACAGCAATTCCAGGCATCTTTGGTCCTTCACTAACAGCTGTGCAGAGAGGGCTTTCAGAGACTCTAAGGCTGGAGCTTTGGGCTTATCCCCTAACAGAGCCCAGAGATTTCATCATGTGTTCTTGGTTTACAATCCTGTATTCTGGCTGCCAGACAGGGCATTCACAGCTTTTTAACCTGAAAGTACAGAGACCGCATGTTTATCCATCCTGGGGTTCTGACATCTGATGCCCAGCTGTGATTATGCCAGAAGAAGGATCCCAGAGGCATTGCTCCAGTGACTGTTCCCAGGGAGTGACACAAATCCCTTACTGATCACAGAGGAAGGAGGCGCCAGGGAAAGGCAGCTGAAACTTCAAGGGAGCACAGTAGGGAAAATTATACTGGGTGTGCAACATACGATTTTGGGGTTCTAGAAAAGAGCTAACGTGTTGCTAATGGACGTTTAACTTCTCAGAGCAGAAGATGAGAGTGCACATTTTCTTTTAAAGACATGTTACAGTTGCTCTCCCATGTCTTTATGCGGAATGTCCATCTACAATCTACACGTACCCCTTCAGCTCTTTCACGGTACTGTTCTGTTTAACTCCATTCATTCATTCATTTCATTCGTTCATCTAATCATTCATCACCTTGTTGATTTTAAACACTTGTACTGTGTCAGGCACTGTTCTAGCAACTGGGAACACATAAACGAAAGAGAAATATTTATTCAAGGGGATCTCTTCTCTCTCCCGTGGTGGGAGACAACAGCAAGCATATGTTAGAATGCATTTTGGAAAGCTTGTAAAGTGGTTCAATACATAAAAATCTCTGTGGGGAAAACCTCTATTCTTCCTGACATCCAGTTCAAGGGTAAACATGTCCTGGTTCTTAGACCCTTAGAGACTCATAGATTTGCCTTTTAATAAAGTGGTAGAGGAGAGGGTGGGGAAAGGCACAGTTGAGAGACTGTTGTCAGACAAGAGAAACAGTTACTTCTCATGGACCAGGCATTTTCCTTGTATCTATAAAGCCAAAGACTCAACTCATTACTGCACTGTTGGCCCAGATTTAACTTGTGGTCAACTAAGTCATGACCACATCCACCGCCACAAGTTTTTGGGAATTTTTTACAAACTTTCATCAGAAATGTTTGCCTCCCTCTTGTACTTTCTCAATTGACTTAAACACACACACACACACACACACACACACATGAATGTTGAACTTTATGTATTTTCTTTGTTGTTGAATTTCATCCTATTGGTTAAATTCAGTTTCCAAATCTGGTGAAGTCATTAGGAATTTTGCTTCTGTCATCTATTATTGTAACTGCTCCACCCAGCTTTATGTCATCTGGATATTTCACAATCATCCCTTCTTCCTCTTTGCTTCTATGCAATCTATCTACCATATAGCAACTGGAGTGATCTTTCTAAAATAAAAACTTGATCTTCTTTTTTCCCCACACACATGCAGCTTAGGAATGACAGATGTCTGAGCATGGAATTTAGGACTCTAACAATTTGTCCATTGTGTGCCTCTTCTTCAACTGCTGACACTCGCCCCTTCTTATCTCCAAACATATTGGACTATTTAGAAGCTTTCAGAATTCAATGTACAGCTGCTGCCTACATGCCTACCTGTGTCCTTCCTTCTAGGATGCATTTTCCTCCTGATCCCCCTTGATACATGCTATTCTTCCTTCAAGCCTTGGCTGCATCATAGCTCCTCTGGGAAGTCTTCTCTGGACAGACCCACACCCCTATCCCCCACCCCAGACTGCTGTTTCAACCTTGGTGTTTTCCTGATAATTTGTATATACTCTAATATGCCCCTTCTAACATCAGGTAAGACTCAGAATTGACAAATTCTAATGTTCAGACAATCACCTGGGTATTTTGGTAAAATACAAAGTTTGATTCAGTTGGTCTGGAATGGCAAGGTCTTGAAGTCTGCATTTCTAACAAGTTCCTAGGTTATGTATGCTGATGCTACTGGTCACAGACCACACTTTGAGTAGGAAGAATATAATTCTTTGTATAGATTTTCTTTGTCAGCTGTGAACTCCTTAAAAGCAGGGCCTGTGACTTACTCATTTTTGAATCTCTAGAACCCAACACATATAAGAAGATGAAGAGCATTTTAGATGAATTGACCCTGTGTTATTATCTAATAATAACTTTTTAAATGTTGAACAAAGCTATCAGAAAATACCTTCTATTTTGACATCAATACAATTTCCACACTTTATCCAAAGTGGAGCACCACAAGAGCAGCAGAACGGGACCCATTTGTACTCACCATCAAATTGGTATTAACTAATCAACACATAAATGCACA
>NW_012148030.1:455471-469326 GCF_000956105.1 Propithecus coquereli
GCACCACAAGAGCAGCAGAACGGGACCCATTTGTACTCACCATCAAATTGGTATTAACTAATCAACACATAAATGCACATATCAGACTTACTCATTTTTGAATCTCTGGAACCCAACACATATAAGAAGATGAAGAGCATTTTAGATGAATTGACCCTGTGTTATTATCTAATAAAAACTTTTTAAATGTTGAACAGAGCTATCAGAAAATACCTTCTATTTTGACATCAATACAATTTCCACACTTTATTGAAAGTAACTTGGCTTTTTAATTTTTAACTCAGAAAGTTTGGAAAAGAATTGCTGAAAGAGTTCTACACAGCACCTTTTCTCTGGTTTTAGCTGAGGTATAGCAAAAGAAGTAAATATATGTTGGCCACAAATAATAATATTTATGTTATGATGCTTGCATAACACTTTATGCAAACCACTTTCAAATACATATTCCTTTCAGTGTTCATTCACAACCACTGTGTGGGACAAAGAGTGTGTATGTTAAGGACATATACAGACTCCAGACCCATCCATCTCACTTTTTGATTCCTGAGTCTGCCACTTACCAGTGTGTGATCTTGGGAATGTTACATAATATCTTTTACCTAATATTCACCATCTGTAAAATGGGAATAATAATACTTTCTGACTCATAGGGTGTGTTGAGAATAAATGTGTTAACATACATGCGGTGCTTAGACCAGTGCTTACATATATTAAGTGCTATGTAAGCATGGGCCATTATTATTCATTCTCTCAAATTATTTGTGCACCTAATTTATGTCATACACCGTGGTTTGAGCTAGGTTTATAGTGATGCACAAGGTAAGACAAACATCTATTCTTGGGGAGCATACAGCCTTGGAAAGTCATATAATAGGCAGGTAAACAAAGAAATATATAAATGATACAAATGATGTGTGCTGTATAGTAGCCAAACAGGGCTATCACAGAGCAGGAAGGAGAGTGGCGAGCTGGTTTAAATAAGGTGGTCAGGAACAGAAAAGGCTGCTCTACCGATGGGACTTGGAAGTTAAAACCTGAAGGAGGTTAAGCTAGCCAGGGATGAGCAGAAGTAAGGACATTCTAGGCAGTGGGAACAGCCTCTGCAAAGACCTGAGGTGGGAAATGTATGATCAAAGCCTTTTCCCATCTGACGATATTGGGACTAAGTGAGGTTAAGTGATTTCCCATCGTTAAATTCGAATCCCCATCAAAGTAGAGACCACACCCCAAATTCCTGATTAATATGGCTCTCATACTACACCATGTTGTGGATCCAGGTCAAAGGGAAAATGAAACAAGTGGCTACATATTTGCTCATGAGATTGGCTGAGCAGCTTCCTGTGTCAACACTGTAAATCTGAACCAGCCATGTGATTTATGTGTAGAGATGGATAGAGGATGATAGGAAAGCCCAGATCTTCTTTAAAAAGCTGTACAGAAAAATTTGAAATATTCTTAATTTTTATTTGAATCTATGTTTCCATACTGCATTAGTCAATTTTCACTAGATCATGCTGAAATAAATTACAACAAAATTAAAATTGCAATGTCGAAAACAAAATTTTATTTCTTCCCTGTCTTACCTCTTGGTGATGATTTTGTTGCTGCTCTGCTCATTTCATGGTCCAGGCTGAAGGAACTAGGCCCCATTGGACATTCTGGCCTCTTGGCTAATAGAAAAGAGTAAGGGCATAACCATACCATGGCTCTTCAACGTCCTGCAAAGAAGAATCCCATGTCACTTCCACTCATGCAAGGAAAGGAAGCTTGGCCCAAACCAGTTCCATGGCCAATTCCAACATCAGTGAGGTTGAAATTGGTGGGGATGTATAATCTCATCCCAGGAGGTGCAGTAAATATACAGAACAATAATACAATCTACCACGTGTACTAAACGGAGACATTCAAAATGATTCTCGTTTGAATTGAGGATAATTCAGTGGCTACTGAAATATGGAGATATGTGAATGTTTATTATTAGCGTTTTGAGAGAAGTTTCTTTCAATTTGATTCATATATTTATTTAAAAATTTTTGAGTCCTGCTATGGATAGGACTCTGAATATCTCTTTCCTCTTTGCTCTTAAACCTATACTCCTCTACGTAAAAAAAAGAAAAGAAACGAAAAGAGTACAAAACGAACTATGTATGTGGAAAAAAGAACTAATGAGATGAAGACAAAGGTTTGATTGTGGAACATATGCAGAGGAAAAGAAAGAAATCATATACTTTGTCCTAGTGATAGCATGTAAAAACATACGGTTAAATTTGAACTGTTTTTAACACCAACAGGGAGAGTCTTCTCCTTTTTCTCTCTTCCTATTTTCTTCCAGAATCTCTGCTCAGTACCCACACTGGTAGCAGAGCCCTATTTTGACCATAAGAAAAACACAGATGCTCTTTAGCCATCTCACATGAGCCAAGGGCTAAATATTATAAAACATACTATAAAACTTAGAATAGTGAAAGCAGCAACTACCCAAACACACATGACTCGGAGAAGTCTAAAAGTTATTAATAACATTCCACAAATATAATTCACATTAAGATGTAAATGGAGGACACAAGGAGACCTACTTATAGGCTGGTGTTGTTGAACCCCACTAGATAATAGTGTTGGGTGTGAATCTTATATACTGTAGGACAAACCTGATGTAAAGAAAAAAGAATCTTCTGATTTTCTCTTATTTCCTGCTTTCCGATAATGCACCACAACAAAAGATTACTTTCTTGAGATTAGCCCATTACTAGAAAGAGCTAGAGAACCAGAGATTTTGACGTAATGCAACGAAGCTATAATTCCTGAATTCTTCATCATGTCACATGGTACATGCAGGACTGATATTTAGCTGGCCACATTGATATTTTAACTACTATACACCAAAAGTTAAAATTGTGAAATATTTCCTTATCTGTTAATGAAAAGCCATACCCTGAGCCTCTTCTCTGTTGATAAATATTTTGAAATTCACCCCTGTTGAAGCATTGATGTTCATGGTCAAGTTGGACCAATGGGGTAGGGAAATGAACTGCAGTTCAAAGACAGAAGTTTGAGCCTCAGCTCTGTCACTAATTTGAGGTTCCAATACTGAGCGAGCTCCTTAGCTTTCCTCTAATTCTTTTTCTTCATTTAAAAAAATTGCAAATGGCAATAATAACTTCTCTGCCTACCTCTTAGCACTGAAGCGACAATCAAATAAGTTTGCTTATGTGAGAGCCCTTTCTGGGGATTCAATTAGTTTAGTAAAACATCAGAAGGGGTATTAAGAATAGCAAGATTTTTTAACAATTTTACTTCAAGAACTAACATAAATATTTGTACAAAGGAAATCATGGGCATATTCTTGACTTCCAGGCAATAATATCTCTTTAAAAAAATCTGATTTTGTAAAAAAAAAAAAAAAAAGTATCAAAATAAAAAAGCCAATTTTTTGCTCCATAGACTACATACTTTCTAAAACATATGCGATGATAGCCCTATTAAACACACCAGGACATGCACATGTTTTTGGTCATATTTTCCAATTTCTGTGCTTCTCTGATGACAAAATATGTTACAGCCATTTCCAGGACTTGGTAAGATTCTCTCTGGTCAAGTGTGCTGGAAGGAGGGCTCATCTGACAACATGTGTGCATTTAATGGGACACATAAAGCACTTCGAAATATCTATGCTGTGCTCACTGCTTGAAATTCTCTTTCTCTTGTTCCCTCCTGCTTCTCCTAAGTATGAACCTCAAATATTGACTCAAGTAATGTCTTCCCTGACCCCCACTGGAGCCTGCTTTTCTGTTGTGCTCCTGCAGTGTTGTGTACATTCCTTACATGGTAACTGTGTTTTTAAATATCTGCCCATTCATTTGTGATCCTAAAGGACAGGAACCGAGGCTTTTTATCCATAAATGCCTGGTTATCAGTTCACACCTTGTACATAGGAATGATTAGGCAGTGTGCACTAGAAGTAAACACAAAAGCTTGTCTGCCCCCTTTAGTTTCAAAAGGGAATTTGAATTAGTTGCCAATATTTAACAATTGTGATATTTCATATGAAAATATGTAGTCTCAATTTTTCTTGGGAATAAAAAGGTCTGAGGACATGGGACTTTGGGCTCCATGACTTGATAAGCTACAATAAACTCAATAAGCCTAACTAATATCAGCTGACACTTATATTACCACCTTCCCTTATCCTTTGAAGAAAATAATTTAGATTATTTTTTCATAATGGAATAGAGACGTTATTTTAAGCACAACACAAAAATAGAAGCCATACAAGAAAATATTGTTAAAGTTGACCCCTAAAGCCCCAAAACTCCTATATATAGAAATTAACAAAAAGTTAAAAAAAATCAAAGACTCTGATGGAAAAAAAGTATGCATTTGCAAGAAGTTAGTTTTTCCCAAAACACATAGGATTTTCACAAAGTAATAAGAATAATACCAATTACCTCCCACCACCAAAAAAGTGTTCTGACCCATTTACATGTGGCGTGTGCTCTCCTTCTTAAACCCAGCCTGCTTCACTTATTAATTTTAATGACTTGATCCTTGTAGATACTTGATTTTTTCCACCTTTACGGTAGCTTTGTATACAGGATCAACTAAGCTGGGACTACATTTCCCAGAATTCCCTTTCCAGTATGCTTCAGAGTTACGGTTTGTAACAGAAAAATTTGCATGAGATTTGAAACATTGAAATGGGGTAGTTTCTATGTCTACATTGGAAAGGTGGATATTGGGTCAAGCACTGCTGCAGTTCACCAGCAGGACTGCCGGCTCACTTTGTTGGCTTGGGACAGCAGCCAGAACTGCAGCTGTCCCAGCTGGACTAGTTCCTGCACTGCTTGTCAGTGAAATGTACAAGTTCTTGAGCTTGGTGGCTGGTTATTGGTGAGAGACCAGTCTTGGTTCATCTGTCCTCATAGGTTCCAGCTCAGCTTTCAAGTTTCTCTTGGTTCCCTCATATCCCATATCCATCTTCCCTCCCTGACTGTCATCCCTGATACTTCTGGCTGCAGTCCCTGGAGTAGGCACAAGAAACATTCACAATTCACTATTGCAAGAATGTGGAAACAACCCAAGTGCCCGTCAATCCATGAGTGGATTATCAAAATTTGGTATATGTTGACAATGGAATATTACTCAATCATAAGAAACGACAGTGATCTAGCACCTCTTATACTTTCCTGGATTAAACTTAAGCCCATTATCCAAAGTGGGGCACCACAAGAGCAGAGGAACGGGATCCATTTGTACTCACCATCAAATTGGTATTAACTAATCAACACATAAATGCACATATAAGAATAACATCGGGGGAGGGGGGAGGAGGGAGGAGGGGACGGGTATTTGTATACACAGGGAGTGCAATGCGCACCACCCGAAGGATGGACATATTTGAGACATGGACTTGGGGGGGGGACCAAGGGCAACACACGTAACCTAAACATCTGTACCCCCATAATATGCTGAAATAAAAGGAAAAAAAAAAAAAGAAACATTCATAGACTCCTCATCCAGCCCCTAAGATTGCATAAGGTCAAACCCCTATAATAAATCACATTGGATCTGCTTCTCTACTAGAGCCCTGGCTGACACATCTACCACAATCCTAAATCAGCATTAATAATCATGAGAGTCAGATACCCCTCCCCTCCATAATTCAAATATAGGATGATAAGGGTAATAGAAGAAACAACCAACATTTACATATCATATTATCATTTACAAAGTGATTTTACGTTTACTCTCTCATTTAATGCTCAAAAAAGTCCTCCATGGCATTTTAAACTACTTCTTTTGACAAGTGAGAAAATTGAGACTTCAAAAGTCAAAGTGACTTGCCCCAAATTATACAGCTAGTCTAATACCTTGTCAAGGGCAAACACTGAAGGCTGTTGGCAAAACTGTACAGTCTTGCATCCAGGTTGAGAATTTTAGATCTCCCCTTTACCAACTGTTACCCTTGGATATATATTTCTTATGGGAATGTTGCAAAAATTAAATGAAATGACATGTAAAGTATTTAGAAAAGCACCTTTAATGTAGTAATGATTCAGTAAATAGCAACTATTACTATTATCTTTGTAGTAATATTAATTGTAAAGAAGGAGTTGATTCATGATGTAAATTAAAGATTCTAATAGTTGTTTTGTTTTTTCTTTTTCTTTTTCTTTTTCTTTTTAAGATAGAGATGGGGTCTCGCTCTTGCTCTCAGGCTGGTCTCGACCTCCTCAGCTCGAGCAATCCTCACTCCTCAGCCTCCCAGAGTGCTAGGATTACAGGCGTGAGCCACCGTGCCCAGCCTTTTTCTTTTGTTATATATTTCAGAGTATCACAGGGGTGCAAACACTTTGGTTACATAAACTGCCTTTGCACCACCCGACAAGCATGCCCATCCCCCAGACAGTGAGCACCGCATCCGTTAGGTGTGTATTTACTAGTGCCCTCCTTCCCCCTCCCACCTGCCTGACACGCTATGAATGTTACTTCCCTTATGTGCACATTAGTGTTGATCAATTAGTACTAATTTAACGGTGCATACGTGTTGTGTTTGTTTTTTATTCTTGTGATACTTCACTTAGAAGAATGGGCTCCAGCTCCATGTTTTCTTTTATTGACAAATGCAATGTTGAAATTTTTTGTGCTACTGCAAATGAAGTTTTGCTCTAAACTTTTCTCCACATTTTAAAAAAATGACAAATCTTTAATTTGTAAAACATGCATCGATTGTGAAAGCAAGACTGGAGACTATTAAATGGGCACACTAGCCATAAACAGAATGAGCCAATATATGAGAAAGTAGAGATTTGTGGCTGCCAACTGGAGCCGCACCCACAAGGAACTCCTCCCTGACTCCTTCCCATCCCACCTGGAGCAGCCACACTGTGGCCTGTGCACCATAGTCCTTGGGTATCTAGGTCATGAAATTTTCCAGCAGCTCCAGGAATTCTCATTCATGGTGGCCAGTTGCCATTCTGCAGCTGGCTGCTAGAATGTGTCCAGTAGGTAAAGCATTCACCTGAGCATGTTCTATAGTAGTGCCTCTCAAACTTTAATGTGCATTCAAGTCACCCAAGCATCTGGCTGAAATGCAGATCCTGATTAAGTAAACTCAGCAAGGGATCTGAGATTCTGCATTTCTAGCAGGCTCCCAGATAACGCTGACACTGGTGAAAAGCAAATCTCTCTACAACACAGAACACTGAGCACCCCATAATTCTCAACATCTTGTTTGTTGCCATTGGGGTAAATGGGGAAGTACTGCCAGACCCCACACTTCAAGACTGCGGTATGAGAGTTTAGTAGGTGCTATAGTTGTTCTACCCTGAAACTCTCAGATCTCTCTTACTGGTACCATGTTCCCATCCCTCCTGGTTCTGTGAGCTTTGCATTTAGGGTTCACACCCTGCAACTTTATTCAGAGCATTGCCCTTGGGCTGTTGTCCTCACGTGTATGATTGTCCCTTTTCCTTGGGGAAAGCCTGTAACTATTGTGGGAATAGGAAATCTCAGCTTTCTTACTTTAAGGCGGGAGGAAATCTGGGGTACGCTGGTGTTTGTTTATCTATTGCTCATCCTCATTTATGCTCCAGAGCTCCCTGCAGAATATATCCTCAGGCTAAGGCTGGGTCTTCGCTAGGAATTTCCACCTTTTTAGTTTCATTCTCTTCTCTGTCCAGCTTCCCCTACTCACTTATAGACTTGTCCTGGGAATACTTCCTTATTAAATCACTTATACACAAATCCTCATCTCAGGTATACACTAGAGAAAGATGTTTGCTGCCCGAGGCAACTGACTAGACCAACCTCGGCCCTGCGTTCCTCCCCAAGGGCTAAGGAAATCCTTATATCTGGCACACCTATGACTGGCATACTCTTTGGGAAGCTCTGGGCTAGAAAACGAATTTTGTGTAAATACAGTGCACGGCCAAAATCATGAGACCCAAAGAGTTTTCAGCCTCAGCCCTGGTCTCTTACCAACAAGGCAAGCTATCTGTCTGTTTCAGAATTTGTTGGCCTCATGTTACTGACAGGGATGTCATAGAAGCACATCCTCATTTATAATTTTAGAGAAGAAAAAACGTATGACAGATGTAGAATTATTGTACTCATCCAAGTCACTTTTGCCAGTGATTCCTAACTTATTGAAGAATCAATTTAAGTTGGCTTGTGTCCTCTAGCCTTTGTAGTTTGGGCTACAGTGTGTGAACAAGAAGGATGCGTTAAACTGAAGACATTAACCACTTATTTGAAGCAGTCGCATTTTACTTTAAGGACAAAACAGGAAGTCCTTAAATTTGCTCACAGACTTTGGATGTTTTAATTCTCTTTAAAGTGAATTATGAAAAAAGTCTATGCTGGAAAAGAGGCTACAAATAGCTTCATGAGCCTCGTGTAACAAAGAAAAATCTCGTTATTCTAATATGTTTGTTCCGACTAGTGGGTAATGCAAAACAACTGCTACCTCCCTAATGCCTTGTTATTCTTTAATAAAAACAGTTGATAATTCAACCTTAGTTCATTGAAACTCACGTATTTTTATTTTTTATTTCCTGTTCTCTGCTTCTCTGATTCATTAGGTTTCGTCATAAAGTTCAAATAGAGCTAAGCATTATGATAACTAAAAATCAGTAATAAACAAAGAACTATTGATTAAATGGAACTACGTTTCCCCCCTTTGAGTAAACAGCTTTGGGGCCACTCTGTTCCTGCTGCAGGTTTTAATAATAGTAGTTAAGTTGGGTGTTTCTCTCTGCAGTTAATAAAAAATACTTCCCAACAAGACTGAGCGTACGTAGCTTTTCCACATTTAAACTGCAGCTGTTTTTCATATGGTGGTGTTCCAGAAAGGATCTGCAGTCTGCTAGCCCCATGAGAAGGAGGGCAGAGTATGAGAAAGTTCCATCTTCCATTTCCTGCCTTTTCTGTTCCTGGAACACTCAAAACAAAATGGTAAGTAGTTTTGTCCTTAAGAAAATTCTGTCCTCCGTCTTTTTTCTCTGAGTTTAAACACTCAGTAACCAATGTTTTGGCTACTCAGCTTTGTTTGGCTACTCACCTTTCCCGAGGGAAGTGAATGCTAAAGATGTTCTGTTGCATTTTGGCTTTTACCACAGCAATGTAACATGGGCAGTGACAGAGCCCATCACTTCTTTCACCCAGTAGGTATTTGTCCCATGCCCTTCATGGGTCCCTGGGCCAGCACAGAGGAAATGGTGGAGGTAGAACAAGGTTAAATTCCTTCCCTTGACAAGTTCATGATTTTGTTGGGGTAATAGACAAATAAGTCAGTATTTTCAAAAACAATGAGATTAATTACTTCAAATAAATACATGTGACTTGGGCATAGAGTTTAAGTAACTTACCCAAGTCACATTTTTTTTTAAGTGACAAATTTAAGACCTTGAACCCAGTAATATTACACTCCCAAGCCTATGCTTTTTCCAGTATTATTTCACATGGTTTTGTGTTAAGCAATTATATCTCATTTTTTTGGAAATAGTGGGTTATTTGCTGAGTGGAGGAATTTAGCCTTGCTCATCTCTGCATTCCTCTGTGTCCCAGTTTCTAAGTCTGGGAAGTAAGAATAATACCATAGTATCTTGATTTTAAAGCATCATCAGTTTTAAAACACCCTATAAAATTAAAGCTAAAACATAGGAGTAAGATCTAATGTTCTATAGAACTGTAGTGGTAAAATATAATTAACAATACTTTATTGCACATTTTCAAAAAGCTAAAAGAGAGGATTTTTAATGTTCACTATGCAAAAAAATATAATAAATGTTTGAAGTGATGAATATGCTAATTACACTGATTTGATCTTTATACATCCTGTACATATATTGAAATATCACTCTGTATCCCATAAATATGTACAGTTTTAACCTACCAACTAAAAGGAAAAAATTGGTGAATTATATGATATGTGAATTATATCCCAATAAAGCTGTTTCAAAATTAAAATAAAATATGAATATAATTATTGAAAATAGCATAAGCAATGCCTCAGGAGATTCTTAGTAGAATAATTGAGAACATATATAAGTACCTTACTTATTGCTTAGTACATAATAGGTATTTTATAAATGGTAGCTGTTATTGACATTATTGTTAGTAAATTAAGAATAGGATACTACCAAAATAGGAGGAAGGGGCTTAACTCTCTGACTCATAAGAGAAAGCTTCCAGGTGGAGATATTACCTAAACTGATTCTTCAAGAATGACTGTCCAGGTGGGTAAACAATGGAACTGCATCTGAAGCAAAAGGAACAACAGATACGAAGACACACTGGTATGTTGTTTTCTAGGAATCTAAAGTAGTATGCCATGCTAAACTGCAAGGCATGCCTGCCAAGGTGATAGCAGACACAGCTGAACTGTGAGCAGGGTCAGGACGAGATGGGCTTTGAATTGACTTTGGATAACATAACCTAGGATTTGGGTTCCCTAATGAAAATAATACTTTTGAGTTCTAAAATGACCATTTGGATTTCCAAATGAAAATGACAAAAATAAAAAATGGGCAAATCATACTTGAAATTAAACTTCTCAATGAATTCCATTCTGTTGCCATTGAGAAAGAATAATCATTTCTTTGTTTCATTTCCCTGATAGAGACATCTTAGAGTTCTATATTTCCGACACTTTTAACAATATGGCAATCCCACAGCAAAGTGATGTCTTGCATTTCCAGTGGGCTTAATAAGTTAGAGAGCCCTTTCTCAGACAGAACTCATTCAGTTCTGTGTGATGTGTGAAACAGGGCATAACTTATTTCTGAGGACCCTGGTGCTGAGCCAAAGATTGAATGACTCACCCAAGATTTCATAGCTAGTAAGTGTCAGATGTGAGGTTCACGTCCACCTCTTTGGACTTCATATCACAAGCCTAACAGGCCTCTTTGAAAAGAACTCTCCTGGGGTCTTTTGTCACATTAGAAATGGGTGGTCTAGTCCATCTTCCCAGACACAGCTTGCCTCTGAACCTTTTCCCACATAGATCCTCATGCCAGGAATGCCCCTTACTCCCTCCTCATGACTTTCTCCTACATATGCAAAATCTGATCAAAAGAGTTAACTCAATTCTTTGCTCATCTCAGAAGCCTTCTCTGCTCTTTGCAGCACATAGTAGACTCTCTCTGTGGTCCTTCCCTGCACTCTAATGCAACAAAACCAAATTCTTATAATATTAATCTTTGAGCTTTCTTTTCCTTCACTTTCTTCCCAATACTTTTCCCCCAGTCATTCAAAGACATCAACATTCCGTTAATTAAAAGTAGGATTTTAGAGTAAGAATGAAAAATGTAAGGAAGACATTTGTATTTTTATACTTCAAAATAGGCTTTTTGAGTCTCTTAAAAAAGAACTGAAGAAAGTATCCCATAAAATAAAGGCTATCAAAATAAAATCAGATATAGAATGAAAAAAACCTTGAATAATCCATTCCCCAATACCCACATCTGTACTCAAGGAAGACTATGGTGGACTATGTGGAGATGTCAGCAGGGACAATCTCTTGGGATTGCCAAGCAGCATCAGTGGCCAGCACCAAAGTGACACATGGAAGTTTTTGTTCGTTCAAGAAAGTACCCTATGTCACCCATTAGGGTGGCTCCACGGGAGCAGGGTGTGGACTATCTGTCAACTGCTGCCTTTAGTTGCCTGTAAATCATCCAGAAGAAGGAAATCCACTGGGCAATGGGACTTTCCTGAACTCATGAGAACTGACCATAGCTCTCTGTCAATTGTCCAGAACAATGTGAATGTTGCCCTTGGAGTTGTGCGATGCCACAGAACTGGTTCAGAAGAAAACATTTCCTACCTCATCTAGCCAAATAAAAAGATTTTGCAACCTTAACTCAAGGAGATGATGTGGCATGGATGGGCAATATAAAGTTCAGCTCTGGAAATTGGAGGGAGAAGAGAATGGTGAAACTCAATTTCATTACAGTTTTTAAATTCCACATGGTAATTAAAGTTTTCATACACTAATGTCTTTACAACTAAATTATGAAATGCTTTTATGGCTAAGACTAGTCTTATAAGACTACTTGTGCATCTCTAACAGCATTTATGCAAACCAGATGTTCAAAAATGTTAATTAATTGTTAAGAGGAAAACTTTTCCAAAGTCATTTATGTAGTAATAGATTGGGACTCCTGACCTTTAAAGATAGTTTTCCTCAAAGCTCACATTAATTCATTAAGGGAGTTAAGTATTGATACCTATTACACGCACATTTTTACATCACTGGAATTATTATAACTTTTAAAAAACATTCAAGTGCATTTTTGACTTTAACATTTATCCCAAAGTCAGAGTGGTAGGTAAATGGGAAAAGAATAGGGATTGGAATCTCTGGGAAAACACCTTTATGAAGTCTTTCTTGATCCACTACACTCACAGGAAGGAAAGGCCCCAATTTCACCCTATTTGTATTTCTATCATAGTTACATCAAATCCCTTCCCTATTTATACATTTCACTCTCCCTCTAGAACAGTGTTTCTAAATGAAGAGACATTTGGCAATGACTAGAGACATCTTCGTTATCACAACTCAGGTGGGGAGTGATATTGCATCCAGTAGATGGAAGCGAGGGAGCTGCTAAACATCCTGCACTAGGTAGGACAGTCCACAACAACAAAGAATCATCTGGCTCAAAATATCAATAATTCTAAGTTTGATGCCCCACTCTTCCTCAAAAGGAAATTTCGATGAATATTTTCCCCAGTTAGCAAAGGTCACTGATGAGCAGGATGATACATGGGAATCATTTGAAGAATACACAGCAGTTATAGACCTATTAATTGGAGAATACAGTAAAAGTTTCACTGACTTTGAAAGTCATGACATCACACTCAAATTAGCATGTTAGCCTCACCTAGTTGATATCATCAAGGCACCTAAAGAACTACAGATGAAATTGATTGAGCTCTCAGTAATTGACATTTTAAAGTCATTGTTTGAAGAAAGATCCAGTTGAAATATGGAAAAATGCAGTAGAATACCCATGCCTTCGGCAACATGCCTGAAAAATGCTTTCTTGCTTTTCAACTGCTTATTGCTGCAAATCTACATTCTCCTACCTAACCCAAATCAAGATGCCCTTAAGGTCACAAATGACCCATCTAAAGCAATAGTCCCAATCTTTTTGGCACCAGAGACTGGTTTCATGGAAGCCAACTTTTTCACAGACCAGGGGGTGGGGGGATTAATTCAAGCACATTACATTTATCATGCACTTTATTTCCATTATTATTGTATCATAATATATAATGAAATAATTATACAACTTGCCATAATGCAGAATCAGTGGGAGCCCTCAGCTTGTTTTCTTGCAACTAACGCCATCACTGATCTGACAGGAGGCATAGTTCAGGCGGTGATGCAAACAATAGGGAGGAGCTGTAAAGATGGATGAAGCTTGGCTCACTAACCTGCAGCTCACCTCCTGCTCTGTGGCCCAGTTCCTAGAGGCCATGGACAGCTATCGGTCCACCTTCCGGGGGTTGAGAACTGCAGATCTAGAGGATGAAATGAAACAGTGGATCTCCATGTTACAACCAAATATTCAAATGCTTTGCAACAAAAAGAAGACACAACAAAGTTATTAAAAGATTTGTTAACTTTAAAATTAATAAATAGTTTTTGTTTTTTGAAATTATTAAGTACATTGTAGTTAGATTTTTACAAAATAATGTACATTTTTAAATATGTCTAATTGAAGTTTCTTGAACATAGCCTTATTTGATTGTAGCTAAATTAGTGCAGCCTTACAAGATGAAAATATTCCCCAACCCTGGTCTAGCAGAAATAGAATGAGTGTCATATACATAATTTTAAGTTTTCTTG
>NW_012148030.1:473234-486858 GCF_000956105.1 Propithecus coquereli
ATTAAAATAAAATAACACTAGAAATTCCCTTCCTGGAGCAGATAAGCACTCAATAGCTACATATGGCTCCAGGCTATTCTAGTGGACAGTGCAGCCCTAGACAATTAAAAATGAATGAATTTCAAGTTAAATATAAAATGAATTAATGATCTTGCCGTGAGACCAAGATAATGAGTGTGATGAAAAGTTGACAGTATTCAGATTTAGATGCTGGTATTTCCTACCAAAACAAATGTGGACAATGAAACAACTTGCAGAAAGGGAATATCTCTATTTCTGTTCACTTTCTCATTGTTTAGCTTGTTCCTTTGGAGGCTTCAGTATATCCGTCATATGAATTTGGCCTCTACTTCCACATGTTCTCCCTGACCTGGCCAAGAAAAAGGTCCCCATAAATGCAGAGCTGCAGAGATTCAGCTTAGGTCGTATTAGATCTTCACACTTCATTCTGCTTCACCACGATATCCTCAGGACAGCACTCCTCTGCTTCCAGAGTCATAATTATTCTTTCTGGCTCATATTACTAGCATCTCCTTCCCTCTGGGTTCGACTGTACAAGCAGCTGTTAAGAAGTACAAAAGAGTACTATACACTCCAGATCCATCGTCCTCCTCTCTCCAGTTTCTGGCTCAGAAGGGTTGTATGTGCAAAACTCTGCTTAGTCAAAGAGAAATAGGGCTGAGATTGATTTCCAGGCCCCTATTTTCCTCTTATCCTACTCTCCCAAGTATTAATGAACTGTTCGAAACGTTGTCAAAGGGGAAGACAGGATATTGCCTCTAAAAGGGCACACTATCCCTCAGAGTTTGAAGAAATCAAAGAGTTTCTTAGTACATAGAATCCACATCTGTGGGGACATCTGTATCCAGATGTAAGGAAGGCCCCAGAGGGATATGGGAACTTCTATTAGAAAACTATTGCTAAAAAAAATGGGAAGTAAAAAAAAAGAAAACTATTGCCAATTGTTCTTTGCAATATCTCTCCTTGGAAATGAGAAACAAGCCCCCAGACAATTCCTGTTAGTCAGCCAACCGGCACATTCCAAATTTTCTATTCCATTTATGGACAGTCTAATCTTGTGCTATGTTGCAAGGGCTTTCTGTAGGGCATTCTTTTTCTTAATGGACCTCAGGTGCAGAAGGTTGAGTTCACCATTTTCCCCAGTTTACCAGATATTATCACTGGTTCAGGCAAGTCCCATTCTTATTTATTTATTAATTTTTTATTTGATTGCTCATTCATTTTTTTATTTAGGTATGTGTGTCTTTAATTCCTTTTCTTACTCTGATTTTCCTTCCTTACATAGGTAGCCATTGTATGCTGTTTCATATCTTCTCTGGTTTTTTATGTATTGCAGCAAGATGTGTACCTTTTGAGTGCATGTATTTTTAAACTATATAATTAATGTAGCTCATTTTATTATGTATTACTCATTTCATTCCTTGGTTTTTCACTAAGGACTATATACTGAAGATCCCTCCATGTCAATGTGTACAGTTTATCAGTTGCTTCTGTTGTATGGCAGGCATCCACCATACCCTGACAGTCCACTGTCCAAGTAAGGGACAACCGAGCCATCTCTAATCCCTGCCACCACATCAAATTCCAAAATGGACTTCCTCACACATGTTCTTTCATGTAACTTTTTGGGATTTTCTTTTGGGCAATCTTGGATGTTTTACTTAGCCTTTCTACCATGATATCTCTCACAGCAGAGACCAGAGAACCAATATTATGGTCTGCAAGCTGCTAAGTATGTACCTCCCAATTATGATCTCGGACACTAAGGAAATAACCATAGAGATAAGCTCATGGACAAACTGAACCTATTGTAAAATATACCTGGTCCCACATTCCATTAGACTTTCATATATCCCCACTCAGATAGGAAGGCCATGATAGTGTTACTGCCCAACTGGGTCCCTTGCCCACTGCCCAGATAAAGGCCATTATACTGAAACAGTAGGAGTTGCAGCAGAGTTTAATGTCACAAGGTACCAGGTGAGGAGGTGAGACAAATTTCTCAAATCCATCTCCCAGAGAATTTGGGGGCTAAGATTTTTAAAGGTGGTTTGGAAAACAAAGGACTAGTGAATTGGGTCTGATGATTGGCTGGGAATGAAGTCATAGGATTGGAAAGCAGGAATCATCTCCTTGGTAAACAGGAGTTCCTAAAGAGGGGGTAGCAGGACTTCTTGGATTGGTTCCTATGCATGGCCACTGGCTCAGTTGACATCAGTCAGTCCCCCTGAAGGCAGAGTCTGGAAGATGTCTCAAAGACCAGTCTTAGGTTTCATGATAGTGATGTTATCTATAAAAGTGGTTGGGGAAGTCACAAATCTTGCATCTGTCAAGGATACGTGACACTTAAGCAGTAACCAGCTACTGCAGTAGAGAAGTTAGGAAACAATGGCTGGTTAACTTTTAGTAGTATCTATATTTCCGTAGAAATCAGAAATTTATTGCTATTCCTGTCTTCAGCCTTACATTATTTTAATATAGGTGGTTTCAGTAGTATTCTGGGTACCATGGGTTAGTACCATCTCAGACCTTATATTCAACAGCCCTCAGAAGTTCTGGGTATTGTCTTTCGCCTAGGGCAGAGTTACTCTGATAAATGATTGAGTTACTTTTGAGGAAGGGTTGGTGGAATATTTATTTTATATGCTTGCAGTCACATTTCAGGTTGCTTCCTAGAAATAGTGGGCTCTAATTTTGAGAACTGGCTCACATAGAGAAACTAGGTGAGAAATCACAATTTTGCATTTTAATGCATAATATCAATCTTCTAATTGTTTGCTTTTTGTTTTTCCAGTTATAAAAGTCAATCACTCACCTTTCCTCTTATTTTGTCCGTATGGACATTACAATTTATTTAATGTGTGGATCATCATCTTTCCTCTGACAGTAAGTGCTGCCATTTGTTCTCTCCACCAGAGTCCTACCATCTCCATTTGCATGAAGGATACCAGTTCCTAGGCAGCATCTGCATGGCTAAGCTTGTCTGTGAGAATGTGTGTATTCTGGGTCCTCCCAGGTAACACAGCCAGGTTTCAGACTGTTGCTCTCACTTAATAAATCTGTTCAAACATTTCCAACCCTCTGAGTCTTTTGATCCTACAGAGTACTGGAAAGGCAGTTCCAACATCTCCAACTAATTTGCTGTAGGTCTGTTATTGCCATGTCAAAGCATTAAGGAGACAATCTAGTAAGTATTAATATTAGGACAAGGTCTCAGCCTCAGCATCCTTACCCAGATGTTAAAGCAAGAGCCATGGGAGAGTGTCCCTAAGTCAACAAACTGTTACTCATCTTGCTTTATATTCTATCCATTCTGTATTCGTTTCCTAGAGCTATGGTAACAAAGTACCACAAACTCCATGGTTAAAACAACAGAAATTTATTCTCGCACAGTTCCGGAGGCTGGATGTTCAAAACCAAGGTGTCAGCAAGGCCATGCTATCTCTAAAGGCTCTAGGGTATGATCCTTCCTTGCTGCTTCTCAGCTTCTGGTGGTTGTAAGGAAATTCTTAGGCTTGTAGACTCACCACTGTGACCTGTGTCTCCATTGTCACATTGCATTCACATTCTCCTTGTGTGCCTCTGTGTCCCTGTCTTTTCACATGACTTTCTTATAAGGGCATCAGTCATTAAATCTGGTGCCTACCCTAATCCACTATGACCTCATCATAACTTAAGTGCATCTGCAAAGTCCCTATTTTCAAATAAGGCCACATGCACAAGTACCAGGGTTTCAACGTGCAGTATTTTCCAACATCAACTAATTCTCCAACTCTGCAGACATCAACTGATTATCTTACAATTTAGCTCAGTTTTGATCTACAGAGTTAGCTCAGACCTCACATGTTAAGAGCTTAGTTCACAAGATTGCCCCACTTCAGACTCTCACCATAAGTCTGGGCCTCTCATACTTCTGGCTGACCAGCTATAAATCCCAGGGGAAGGGAGGGTTCCCACAATTCCCTCTTCAGGGTTGATAATTTCCTAGACTGGCTCATAGACTTGAGAGAAACACTTTACTTGTGTATTCTGGTTTATTATTAAGGATATAACTTAGAAACAGCCAGATGGAAGAGATGCATAGGGCAAGGTACCGGGGAGGGGGGAAACGCAGAACTTCTATACCCTCACTGGGTACATTACCCTTGCAACACCACCAGGTGTTCACCAACCTAGAAGCTTGCTGAATCTTGTTGTTTTTCTGTGGAGGCTTTATTATATAGGCATTATTGATTAAATCATTGTCCATTGGTGATCAGCTCGACCTTCTATTTTCAGCCTTCTCTCCTTGCCTGAGGAGGTCAGGGGTGGGGCTGAAAATTCCAACCCTCTGATCACATATTTGGCTCCCCTGGCAACCAGCTCTCCCTCCTCAAGGGTTTCTAAAAGTTGCCTCTTTAACATAAACTCAGCAATTGAAAGGGCAAAGCCCCACCTGGACCCACCTGGGGGGCTGGCATTGGCCTGGGATAAGAACAAAAGGCCTTCTCTATTCTCCTCCCGACCACTGGCCTGAGGCAGGGATGCAGGTTTTAGTTCTCAAAAAAGAGTGGAGGATGTTTTAAAGACACAGAAAATATTTTTGCCACTTTTTCAGGCCATTCCCTCTGTGACATTTTTATCTATGTTTATGTGATATTAGCCTGAAAAACTTCCTTTAACATGTCTTGTAAATCATGTCTGTTAGGAATGAATTCTCTCTGGTTGTCATTTACTTGAGAAAATTTTTATTTCACCGTCATTTTTGAAAGATAGTATTTCTGAGTACAAGATTCTTTATTGACAGTTTGTTTGTTTTTCAGGATTTTGAATATGTCATCCCATGACTTCTGACTTCCATTATTTATGACTAGAAGTCGGCATTAATCTCACTGAAGTTCCATTGTACCTGAAGAGTTGTCTCTCCCTTGCTGCTTTCAGGATCTTCTCTGAGGTGTTCAGTATTTTTCCTATGATGTCGCTGGGTTTGGATTTTTTGAATTCATCTTTTACTCAGAATTCACTGAGATTCTTGGATGTGTAGATTCATGTCTTTGATCAAATTTGGAAAATTTTCAGTCATTTTTCTTCAAACATTCTCTCTGCCCCTTTCTCTCTCTCCTTTCCTTCTGGTACTACCATTATGCATATTCTGGTCCATGTAAAGTTGTCCCATGGGTGTCCTAGTTTCTCTCTGTTCATCATTTGGGTATTCTCTACCAATCTGTCTGCAAGTTTCTTGACACTTTCTTCTGCTAGGCACCTCTAACAAATTTTCATTGCAATTATTGTAATTTTCAGCTCCAGAATTTACATTTGGATTTTTTTATATTTCTTTATTGATATTCTCCATTTGCTGAGACACTGTCTTCATATCTTTCTTTACTTGTTTAATAATTGTTTCCTTTACTTCTTTGAACATATTTATGATGGTCACTTTGAAGTCATTGTCTGTTAAATCTGGGACGTAATCCCTCTCACAGATAGATGTTTTGGCCTAATTTTTTTCCTGTTGTGGGTCCTGTGTTCTATTTCTTTGCTTATCTTATAATTTTTTGTTGAAAACTGGATATTTTAGGTAAAGTAGCACCTTGGGATATGGTTTCCTTTCCCCTGTCTCCTAGATTTGTTTTGATTGTTGTTTGCTTGCTTATTTGTTTTGTGAAATGGCTAGCTACTTTAGTAACTTCTATTTGATCCACGATATGCAGCCTTTGATATCATTCCTTGGGAGGTACAAACTTCAGTATGTGCACAGTCATCTTGAGATGGCAGCTAAGCAGGACTGTCTTTGTATCTTTCACTGTCCACTTATTAAGCTGTCTTCTTCATTTGGTAATACACCTTACCAACTAAACTCCATGAATTACAGGCTGATTGCTCTATTGTTTTTGATAATGCCCTGGGGCATAAATTGTTTAGGAGTCTGATCCAATTAAATGTGTTGTTTTGAGGCCAATCTTTGAGGTTTTCTCTGACTCCAGGAAGGCTCTTAGCTGTCTCTTTCTCTGGTCATCTCTGATGAACTAACTAGCTTATGGGTTAGCTCGTTGCTCTTACTTAAGAGGGGCTATTCATTTAGAGAGAGCCCTTAGGCTTGAACTTCTTCACATTCTGATTCAAATAATGGCAGTTCCTTTGGTTAGAGCTATAGAGCTGTCTTTTTTCATTGGCTGCCCTTTCCTGTAGGCAAACTATCTGGTCAACTAAGTTGTACAGTATCCTCAGGTCCTCTCTACTTGCCTCTTTCAGTGTGAAATCTCTGCCCAACATGTGAGCCAGAGCAAGGGCAGTGGAGGTCCCAGTATTCTTGGCCTGCCCTCCCTGGGATAGGGCCTCTGTCCCATGGATATGGGCTGGATGGAGACAAGGAGTCCCCAACTTTTTAGCAGTACTCACTAGCTTTGCACTGAAAAATATTCCCAGTTGACTTTGTAGAATGGAATATTATTTTCAGGACTTCATAATTGTTCATTATACTATAGTTAGTTGAGGATGAAGCCTTATTTTGCCACTACTGTTCTTGCCCTCTGTAAAAACACAGGTATTTTTGTCAAGGCCACTGCCTCTTACTGCCCCCAATATTTGTATTTTCTGCATCTTCACTGTTTCTGGACAACCTGAACTGATGAATAAGTGCGAATAATATCCTTTATTTACCACTCTAGGCCACACTTTG
The DNA here is from genome assembly GCF_000956105.1 of Propithecus coquereli. Lineage (NCBI taxonomy): Eukaryota > Metazoa > Chordata > Mammalia > Primates > Indriidae > Propithecus > Propithecus coquereli. Next base: position 479,914 of record NW_012148030.1, read on the forward strand.
ACACAGAAGTGGGCACTAAAGAAAAAATACTTGTACTCCCTGTGTAACACAAACCCTGTCAACAATATGCCTCTATAACCTCTATCTGATGCCCCACTTTTCACAGACATAGACCTCTAATTCCATGTATCTAGATTTGGAAATCAAAGTCTGAGACAGGTATCACTGGGTCCTCAAAATATGAACTCCTCCCTGTTTGCCTTTGCACACACAAGAACCTAGTAAAAATCTTTATCGGAATCTTCTTGTGACAGCCTCCTGCACCAGTTTATAAAATGTATATATTTTTACCTGCCTCAGACTAGAAACTCAAGCTTTCCCTAAAGAAAAAGTTGGCAAACTATAGTCTATGGATCAATTCTGGCCTATCAACTATTTTGGTTCAGCTTCAGAGTTAAGAATGGCTTTTACATGTAAATATTTGCAATCAATTTGATAATAGGGAATGCTAATTTTTAACCCTAAACACATGAAATACTATTCAATCCAAAATAATTTTATTATTCTCATTAGATTTATATTATAAAATAATTTATATTCAATTACTATTTTTATTATATTTTGAATTTCATCAATAAAAATTTTGTTAAAATTTATTTTTTCTTATTATATATTTTGGATATAATCCTGAATTTATCCTATTGGCCCACAAAGGCCAACATATTTATCTATTGCTTTAAAGAAAAAATTTTTCCAACTCCTACCCTAAAGGATGCCCAAGAGAATATGAGTTTGAAGAATGCTAGAGAAGAGTACAAAAGTTGTGAAAATTGGCATACTTCCGTACAGGATATAGTATCCTAGATCTGGGGGAAAAGACTGAGGGTCAGTGACAAAGCTGCAAGGCCCAATAGCACAGCCACAGATTTGTAGCAGATGTGGTCAATTTACTCCTTTCCTGACCAGATGGAGACTATAAAGTCAGAAGCAAGACAACCTTCTTTGTACCGGTTTTTTACACTGTCAACATATAAACTCCAAAAAATGGCAGGCACCTTGCTTTCTTCAGGGCAAAACACTTTCAATGAATTTTTATTAGCCTAATTCTCACCCATATGCATGGCTAACCCACAGTGCAATGCTTTTTATGCTCCAACCACCTGCACAGTAGCATGATGTATTGAGATCAGAGGCAGCAGGACAAGGTAGAAAGTTTGCAAGATAAGAAATAGGAACATAAGGCCTTATCTTGCCACTTAACAGCTGAGTTGTCTAATCTATATCAAGTTACTTAATTTAACAAGTCTTCAGTTTTCTTCTCTATGAAATTGAAATTATAATATATAGCTACTCCTAAGGCTAATATTCAAAATATTTAATAACCATTGTAGCACAGGCACTGATGAATCACAAAGTATGTGGTCCAAGAAGAGCAGATGGAGCCATACTAGCTAGATTTATTCATAAATTGTGTGATGACTAAATGACAAATTGTCATGTGCTGCTCACCACTGAGCCTAAAGTATAACAAGTGCTTCATAATGTTTGTTATCATTACAATGACACGATTTCCTGTCTTCTTCCTTAAAATTAATTTCCTACTTTACATGTTAAAATGCATTGTATTCCCCATATAGTGATGTATTAATTGTGTATAGATTGTCTTTATTGTGTATAGATAAGATCTGGTACACAATGAAGATATGGGCTACCTTGAAATAAATATCTAAAAAGTGACCCTCAAAGCTAACATTACTGGGAAACATCTTTTCACCCAACAACCATAACTGGCAGTGAGATTATTGCTAAAAGCAAATTAATTTAAGGATCTGTGGTTCTTGAAAAATAACTAGTTTACAAGAAAATGTTGTGGTGAATTTAACAGGCTCTACTCAAGCTCAGATCATGAGGAAAAAACCCTCAGGCAAAAAGACTTCTATTACTTCTCCATAGTTTTGATTTATATACTCTAAATATTTTTTTGGTTGAAATGAAGATATATGTTATGGGCAGAATGTGTCCCCTCAAAATTCATATGTTGAAATCCTAACCACCAATGTGATGATATTAGGAGATGGGGCCTTTGGGAGATATTTAGGTCATGAGGATGGAGCCCTCATGAATGAGATTAGTGCCCTTATGAAAGGGATCCCAGAGAGCTGACTCACCTTCTTTCTACTATATGAAAGTATAGTGAGAAGCTGGCAGCCTGCAACTCAAAAGAGGCCCCTCGGCAGAGCCTGATCATGCTGGCACCCTGATCTTGGACTTCTACCCTTCGGAACTGTAAGAAATAAATTTTTTACTTTTTATAAACCACCCAGTCTATGATACTTTGTTATTGCATCCTGAACTAAGACAATATACAACATTTCTTAGCATCTATGACCAGGAGAGAAGTCAAGCAAGATCAAAGTTCTCCATGCTGATTTTGTCTGCCATGACATGTAACAGAAATGATTATGTATGTAAATGCCAGGCACTTGCATTCTAACTGCTTTACACATATTAATTCATATAATCCTTACAACAGCTCTGCTAGATAGTATATTAGATACCTCTCAATCACCACTTCATATTCTCTTGGTCTATCCTATTCAGTATTCCACAATTATAACAACCTATTCTGCATAGGTTAGTATCAGCTTAGTGTTGAACAACAAATGGCACTTAGCTTCTGGCCACCCGTGCCATTTGTTTTTAATCTCCAACCCCAGAACTTCCCTTTTGATACCCCAGACATCAAGGAAACCTGCTCAATGCCCACATATGCAACCTAGAAATGATGGGGAGTTAACCCCAAGGCAAACATTAATCCAATGTGATCAAGAGCTGATGGATAAATATTTTTTTCTTATACTCTTAAGATGGACAGTCTTGAAACATTTTTCATATGTTTCCTTAGACAGTACTACAAAATTAAGTAACCAATAACACTTAGCAGAACATGGCTGCCAACAATTCCTGGATTTTTATTTTCTCTATTCTAGAGAGCAGTTAGACCAAACTGGAACCTCTCATTTACAGATATGGTAGAGATTTTTATTTGCCCACCCTGGGAAAGGAATTTACCCATGCAGCCTGATGTGTATCCAGGGAGTAAGACTGTGCTGACGTTATGGCTCCCAGAGTAGCCATATAGACAGAAGAGCACAGGGCAAGAGTGGAAAGGAACAGGGAAGGTGGTGGCCAGAGGAAAAACATACCGAGTACTTTGAGAAGGAAATTCATTGAGTGATTAAATGAAAGAGGAAAAGGAGGTTAGCATACGCAAAATAACGAAACTATTACATGAAATAGAAGAAACTATGCCAAATGAGTTTTGCATGTTTCCACAAGTTGCATAAATGTTAACCTTTCAATGGAGTACAATATAAAGTATACATGATTTTTGAAGCTCCAAAAATATTGACTAGTGCCTGCTTTCCATCTGGACATGTAGTATTTGTGTGTATATTTATATAAAATTTATCCCGTCTTCATAAAGGTTTTGTGCTGGCTTATCATGAAAGGCAAATACAAAATAAGATTATTTAACAGTAGAAAAAGAAAACACCATAGACTCTAGGGAAAAATAAGCTGATCAGACACATAGTTTATAGCTATAATGACTGTGAATTAAAACTGTCTCTGGGCTTCCTGGCATCCAAGGCAACATGTACTCAGGATCTGAAGAGTGGAAGGTTCATTAGGAGAGACTTAAATTTTCCTGAAAAGAAATTTATCACATCTTTATTTAAAGGATAATAAAGTATATAAAGGGAAATCTTGAAATAGATTCAGAAGCATTCTTTTTATAAAAAATGAATTTTATTGTGCATATTTAAGGCATACGATATGATATTATAAGACATACACACATATACATAGTGAAATTGTTACTGTAGTGGAAAAAAATGAACATATCCATCATCTCACACAACTACCCATTATTGTCCCTGTGGCAAGAGAAGCTATAATCTACTCATTTAGCAAAAATCCTGAATATAATACGCTATTATTAACTATAGTCCTTACGTTGTACATTAGATCTTTAAATTTATCTATCCAACATATTTGCTACTTTTCATCCTGTGATATACATATTTCCATTTCTCCCCTAACCCTGATCCTGAACCACTGTTTTATTCTCTATCTTTGTATATTTGACCTGTTTTATAGAAGTACTCCTTATAATATTTTCCTGAAAAACATAAGTTAAAAAATCAGAGCCTAATATTGAGCCCTTATTTTAAAAAGGCATCTCTTTAGGAGGCTTAGCTGTTGTGATTTTGCTACGTGCATTCTCTTAGACTTGAATGCTATGTCCACCTCCTGGACATAGTTAACTTCCACTCCTATATTTGTTATGGGTGCTGCCACCTTCTGAAAGTTTGTCCGATTTACCTTTTTCAGCTCCAGGCTGAGTTAGGTGTCTTTCCCACAGATTCTACAGCACGGCTGCTTTATCTTATCGCAGCACACGGCTTTACCAAAGTACAGTATTGTAATTTTCCTCCCACTAAACTCAATGCTTATTGAGGGCAGGCACTATGCTTTATTCATCTTTATATCCAAATTCCTGATACAATGCCTATACTATGACAAGCATTTTCAACATGTGTTAAATAAATAAAGTAGGAAAAGAATTAATGTTTACCTAATTTGATACAACCTTACTGTTTATTTTCCCTACAGCTACAGGGAGGGAGCCTGTCTCTATGTCCATCTTCTTCTAATTATAATGCCTTCAGTCATGATTCTGATAGAAACTTAAGATCGGATTAAATTTTTTGAGTTGCTAACTTTGAGAAAAGCTACATAATTTGGATGTCAGATGTTCATGTTTCTTAAGGACAGTGGGACATATCACCTCTTGGGAGTCTTCGGAAAGGGTCAACATTTTCCTCAAGAAGTAAACTTGGTTTTGTTCATAACACCTATCATTTTTTAGTGCTCACTACCTTCAGTCATTCCCAAGTTGTTATCACTGAGTCTCACGCTTTACATATCAACTGTACACTGATGATTCCCAAATGTATGTCTCCAGGTCCAACCTACTCCCCATAAGCATATTTTTTATTGACATATAATAGTTGTACATGTTTTGGGGGTACATATGATATTTTGATACATGTACACAATGTGTAATGATAAAATCAGGGTAATTAGGATGTCCATTTCCTCAACATTTATCTTGTCTTTGTGTTGGGAGCATTCCAATTCTTTTCTTGTAGCTATTTTGAAATATACATTAAATTATTGATAACCATATTAAATTATTGTTAATTCTCTTTACTGTACTATTGAACACTGGAGTTTGAGGTTGCAGTGATCATGCCACTGCACTCTAGCCCAAGTAACAGAGTGAGACCCTGTCTCTCCCCCACTCCTCCCACACACACAAAAAACAAAAGCAAACAAAAAAAACACAATAATTTCAGAGGATCTCCAATTTGTGTCAAACAGGAACTATGTCTCATGTGTTATATGAAAAAGTGAGGGAGAACATTAGAGAGTTGTCACTGGAGATTAGCAAAGAGTATACACTGGCTAAATGAATACTAATGTCTTTACATTCAATGTAACTTTAAAGTTGGATTGGTCTTCCAGAAATGTATTTGTTTTCTACATAGAATCTTCCATTTTTAATGGATACTTATTCCTGAATCTTCATTCTACAGTAGTGACACATGCTGTAATGTGCATCAACTCCTAGTAAATCATATTTTGGTTTTCCCTGTTGTTATTACAATTGCATTTTGGCCAGCTCCCTGATGATTACCTCCAGCAGTCTCTGTGGGTTGGCTGAAGTTGTACGTCTGTGAATTTGACAACACAACTTTCCAACCTACTGAGATACAGTGGCTTCTAGGAATTTATATCCTCTCACATTTCGAATATTTTGAATCCTCTCATTTAAATTTTACAAAATATACTATGTCTATGTACTAGGTACCAAGTGTTTTTTAAAGGACTTTGTTTTTAGAGCAGTTTTAGGTTCACAGCAAAACTGAGCAGAGATTACAGAGTTACCATATGCTCCCTGTCCCTACATATGCACAACCTTCCCCACTATCAACGTCCCACATCAGAGCGGGACACTTGTTACTATTGATCAGCCTATACTGACACATCAGTATCACCCAAAGCCCATAGTTTATGTTAGGGTTTACTATGGCTGTTGTATATTCTATGGTTTTGACAGATGTATAATGACATATATCTGCCATTGTAGTATCATAACAGTTTCACTTCTCTAAAAAATCCTCTGTGCTCTTCCTATTCATCTGTCCTTCCACCCACTCGCCAATTTTTTGCAACCCCTGATTTTTTTACTGTATCCATAATTTTACCTTTTGAAGAATGTCATGTAGTTAGAATCATACAGTATATAGCTTTTCAGATTGGCTTCTTTAACTGAGTGATATGTAGTTAAGCTTCTGCCATGTTTTTTCGTGGCTTGATAGCTCTTTTTTTTAGTGCTGAATAATATTTCATTGTCTGAATGAATCCAGTAGTTTATTTTTATTTCATAAAGTTTATGCTGGTAGCCAGTTCAGAGGGGTAAGCAATCTTCCTCACAAACTCATCCCACAACCCAAGTCCCTTCCTTCTAGTTTTCTGATTCTCTAGGGATTTGTTTTTGTATATTCAAAGATAGTTCACCACCGCTGTGCCCACATTCTAGCTTATGGGAAAGAAGAAGGAAAAGAAGAACACAAGTAATTTGTTTTTAAACTGATAATGTGAAATTTGATAGATAGATAGATAAATAGATATCTCACTTCTGCTCACATCTCACTGGCCATAACTTAATTACATGAGCATATCTACTTATAATGAAAGTGAGGAAATGCGGTTTATGTTTAGCCAATCATAGGTCCAGTTAAAATATGGTGGCATGGGGAGGGATCTAATACTGAAAATAAAAAGAGACTGCATTTTAGAGAATAATTGGTAGACAAAAGACTATGCAACAGGTAGAAATAAGCAATTTCACAAATTAGAGAGCACAAAAAATTG
>NW_012148030.1:490493-493169 GCF_000956105.1 Propithecus coquereli
AACAAGAAAAGTGCTGTCCCTTTTAATCTCCTTAATTACATAGATTGCGAGACATTACTAGAAGATTTGTCAACATTTAGAAAAATGACCATTCTAAGTTAGAGAAATAAGTTTAAATGGTATACTATTTTCAGGAAAAATTTTCCAAATCTCTCCAATAAGAATGGACATGGCCCATTCTTCACCCAGGCATGTTGACCATTAATGTCAGAATCCATTTGCAATGGCGGTAAACTTTCAGGGCTAGAACATATTGCTAGTGAAAGCTTAATGACCACAGGTCTCAGAAAACTTGGCAACAAAATGCTGAGTACTCTTACTGAGTCTAGAGAAGAAAAACTTTAATTAGTGGTCATCAAAGCATGAAGCAAAGGTCAGCTTACCTACTCTGCCAATGTCTTTTTGAAGTAAAACTATTACTAGGCTTCTGATTCCCCACAATGCCCTGCAAGTAGGTGGCTGTGCTTCCTGTGCTAATTTTCTCTGCTTTTTCCACTTTGTGTGATGTGTAGTCAGCAAATGGAAGGAAACCTGCTAAGTTGCTGGGCTCGAGCAGGGATCCATACTCTCTAAAACTCACGTGGCTTAAAGTACGCACTACAACAGTCTCCTAAAGTAATGTGACTCTGTGTTGAAATGGGCCAAAGTTGTCTTACACTCTACTTTTAAATCGTTGCCATTTTTTTGTGGCCTAAAGAATTTTATTTCACTTAATCTGACTTCTGGCTCAAGGAGATATGGCTATTCTCTCTACAGATAAGTGATTCCTTGTCAGATAGCAGGCCTATAGGTTCAATGTGATGCAAATAGGAGCAAAAGCTTTTTTAGGAGGGCTGGATTGGCTACACACTATGGTAGGAAGCCTGGATGATTCTCTTTGTCCTAAATCTTTCTTCTATCAGCCTGAGGTTTCATTCTTAGAAATTCATTTACTTGAGTCCTAACATTGATGTTCTTTAGCATACACCTGCTAACATGAAAATACCTCTAAAATCACCTCTTAAGGGGAATGGGATACAGACTGCATAACTGGTTTGGTGCAGGGAGATGATAGCAGAAAAGTAAAAGATATCAAAAGGAGTAGTAGATCAACAAAAGCCCAATTCTTCTTCTCACAATATTTTGTGAGAATGGAAAGGTTGTGCTGTTTCTATGATAATTTAATCTTCTCTTCTGCAATAATTCAGGCTCATAACCTTCCTTTAATTTTCATAACCTAGCCACGCCCAAAGAGGACTCCATTAAAAGCACTGGGAACATCATAATGGTGTGAAGAAAATCAGGACAGGATATTTGAAGCACATTTAGGTTACGGTCAAATAATTGGAAACTTTTATGTGACTTTCCTGGAGTCAATTTAGGTCTGGGAGTACAGGAGTGCAAGAGATACCACGTGTGATCATTATGTGTATTAGTTATCCATCTTTGCATCACAAATTACCACACACTTACCCTGAAGCACCCAAACATTAGCTCACAGTTATGTAGGTCAGAAATCACAGTGGGCTTGGCTAGTTTCTCTACTTAAGGCTTCACAAGGCTGAAATCAGAAATCAAAGTGTTCATCACGGCTTTTACCTGGAAAGTCTGGGAAAGAATCTACTTCCAAGCACATTCAGCTTGTTGTCAGAATTCAGTTCCTCTTGATTGTAGGGCTGAGGTCCCCATTTTCTCTCTGGCTGCAAACCAGCTGCTGCTCTCATCTTTGAGAAATTGCCTGTATTTCTCTTCACATGGCCTCTTCCCCATCTTTAAGCCAGAAATGACACCTCAGATCTTTTTCATGCTTCTAATCTCTCTAACTCTCCCTTTTGCTACTAGCCAGAGAAAACTCTGCTTTTAGAGGGCATGTAATTAGATTGGGCCCATGTAACATACGGGCTCTTTTCCCTACAATATAATATAATCACAGCAGTGATGTCTTATCTTACCATATTCATAGGCTCCATCCACATTCAAAGGAAAAGGTCTCATATAAGAGTATTGTTAAGGGTCACTCCTAGATTACATCTACCACACTATGTATTTTATTTAAGATTTAACAGGATAGAGCTTCACTCTTCACCAAACTGAATTCACTCTACTAGAAATGCTATCACTGACCCCAAACAAGGGAAGTTCAAGTACTGTTTTCCCAAAACTTGGAGCCAGAATCATTGATATCCTCCACTTGCAGGTTTATTTCTCCCTAGGTTTTGAGCTAATTCTGAGTAAAGCAAGATAATAATGGGTATCTTTCTCCCACTACCTTTTGAGGTCATGCACTAGTCTTGCTTCACAGACTTAGTATATTTGCTGAGAGTCCTAATAACCTCCTTAACTGCCCAGAAACAGCCCACTCCTATCTCCTGCCAAGTTAGTGCTGTTTGCATGGCAGGGCTTTATTTCCAGCTTCTGTTTCAGACGTCCATCTTTTTTCCCTAAGGAAAAGAGGACAACTATAGATCACAGCTCATTAGGCTGCTTCTCAGACACTCTGTAGCTCTTTCTCAAAGCTAGATTCTGCTCTCTGCTCCCCTAATTCAGCAATGAAAGGCAATCTGTAAATGGATGATTGATGAAAATTTTAACTTTAATGTCAAGTATACCACCTGACATTAAATATATGCTCTACCTGGAACCCAATTTTCCAACTCCATCGACGAGATTGAATCTTTTTTTTTTTTTTTTTTTTTT
>NW_012148030.1:493755-495687 GCF_000956105.1 Propithecus coquereli
GATGTACATTAGATCTCTAGAACTTATTTATCCTGAATAACTGAAACTTTGTACCCTTTAACCAGCATCTGCCAAATTCCTCTACCCCACAGCCTTGAGGAACCATCATTCTACTCAGCTTCTGTCAGTTCAACTTTTGTAGAGTCCATATTTTATATTATTGATGGCACGATTAATGGCTTTTTATATTACGCATCCATTAACAAATTATTATAGCTTTAGTATATTTTTAATATTTTTGTCTTTTGTCTTTAATCTTTTATACTAGAGTTAAAAGTGAACTTCCCTTGTTTGGAGTCATCTCTTAGCTACCATGTCTACAGTACTGCCTCACAGATAATCACACTAATATGAGACACCCAAGGAGATGGATGGAGTAGGAAATCCCGAACATGGGCTGTGGTTAAGGTACTGTTAAATAGCACAGGTTTGAGTGGATGAGTATTTAGACAAGAAAAAAGACAAAGCGGTTAAAAGGGAGGGAACTAGTATGGCAGATTCATTTAGAAAAAAATAATGGTAAGATTGAGAAAGCAACCAGATGTAGATGAGAGAAGAGTCCGATTACAAGTTTGGAAAATGGGATAGAAGATGAAATTCTTGGTCAAGATAGAGAAAGAAGAAGAAAAAAGCAGGCTTAAAAGAACATTTGCCTAAATTGGCCAAATTGTATACTCTACAAAAAGCCAATAAGTGCTATTTTATTTAACATTTCCTATGAATCATGGATAATTTAACAGCAATAAATCCCCCTCAATGAACATCGGATAAATAAAGGACAATTTCACACGAAGACAACAGGATAAATATGGACAATGTATTATGAGGATTTCCTGGTTTAGCTCATCCAAGCCAAAGTCTCATTTTGCCATAACTGCATCATGCAAGTCTTTGGGAAAATTAGGGGACAATCAAATATAATTGTTTAAAATCTTACAGAAAAAATCTGCAACAAATAACAATTTTGTCAAAATAAAGCTATTGGAGGCTCCTAAATTTTCAAAAATCTAGGGTTCTTTTATTAATTAACATACCCCATAAAATACCTGGAAACGTGGTAGGATGACAGTCTTCCCAGGTTTATTATCATATTAACTAGAAGGATTCCTAGATAGGCATCATTATCAAAACCATCTTGAAAATCCCAAATCACCTTTCTCCTATCCTTCTCACCTTTTCTCTTACTCTTATGTGAAGACATGCACACACATGAACTTATTCTGCATAAGACAAAGGAAGAAGTTATCTAAGATGTGTTTTGGCATGTACTGATTTATTCTAACATTGAAAAAGATTTCTCTTCCTCCCAAAATCTCAGCTCCAAATTAGAATGGTGTCACCAGCTTCTTTGCTTGAGAGTTCTAACTCTAAACTCTCTAAGAAAAAAAAGGCCATGATTTATAAAGGCATTCACTGTTCTAGGCTAGAGAGAAGAGGTGTTGTTGGATACTGATTGCCAGCTGGTGCTTTTAAAAAAATCACATCACAACAAGAGTACAAAAACTTCATCAATACCACCATCATCAACAAGCCAGTGTCCCTACATGGCCCTCAGACAACTTTCTCTACAAAATTGTTCTCAGAAGATGAAAGAGAAAATGTGGCAAATTTTCACAGTGTGAGAACAAATAATCTTTTGTGCTCAAGTTCTGGGCCTTGGTTTATCTAACAAAGAAACTTAAATTCTCTGAACTTTGATTACCTCATCTATGAAATACCGGACTAGGTGAAGATGCTCTAAAGGCTAAGAACAATGGTAATATTGTTGTTTGACTGCTATTTCAACTAAATGTGGATTCAAACATTTCAGATGGGAGGAGAACCCAGAAGGAAAGCCCTGACTATACTCTCTAAAGTTGACCCTCAACTCCAAGACTTCCTTTCTTGAAAAGACTCTACCCTCAGAAAAAGTTATAATAAAACACTACAGCT
>NW_012148030.1:499376-503159 GCF_000956105.1 Propithecus coquereli
ACCCTGGAATAATAAATAAAAAAAAAAACTATGATGAACATTCAAGGACAAAAAAAAAAAAAATAGCCATCATATTGTAACAGAGGCAATGTTCAAGGATGAAAATTTGAGGGAAATTCTCTCCAAAATCCATAGACTTACAGAATCATGAAGACTGGAAGGGATTTTTAGACTTCACTTATTCCAACCTTATATAAAAGCATTGGAATCCCTGATAGATGGTTACTCAGCCTCTCTTGGAACACTTCCTGTGACAGAGCACTTACTCTTTTACAGAACAGTCCATTCTACAGCTTCAGCACCACAGGCTACATGACACACAATATTCCTCTTCTCCAAGAGACACAGCAAAATCCCTTTAAAAGGGCCAGCATTCCCCTGGCAGGACATTTTATTTGTAGTGCCTCCCCAACTAATTATTTGGGGAGGTCACTTAATAGTCATTATAATTAAAGACACATAGTTTGAGTAATAAGTTGTATTGGCACAATAAATATTTCAAGTATAACAAGTACTTTAGGAGAGAATTTCTTTTGTGATTATGTAGCAATTCAGATTTAAAGTCTGTTGTTTGAAGAAAAAGCAGGCAGGCAGGATTTAAATGTTTTGTTTTAATTGTACTGTTTGAGAAAGTGTGTATTTAAAATATGTAAATATAATGGGTATCTAGGGAATAGAAAACTGAATGTATTTGTCTACTTTTGCTCTCTTCCAGAACTCCATTAAAATGACAGTAAAGGAATTTTTTAGGCATAAATCCACAAAGATGAGGAGAAATGGGAGAGGAGAAAATGAAGAAAAATTACTAGAATGTGGAAAGTAGATAGATTAGTGGTAAATGGCTTATTGAATCTAAGGAAACCAAATATAGGACCAGAAAATCCATACTACAACTTGATCTGCACTGAATTCCCTAGAGGCTAAGAACTGGTAACAGTCTCTGAAAACAGAATAATAAGGGGAGTTGATAGAAAGTCAGTTTAAGGAGCAAATATTCAGAACTTGTCCTTAATGGTATACAGCTGGATACAGGCCAGATTTTAGAGGTTTATTCTCAAGAAAGGATAAAGAGTCTTTAGGTAAGGAACAACAGGTACTTTTGTGTCATTTTCATAAGAGAAGGATTTAGTGAATATATGTTAACCTCATCAAACAAGTCTTACAGGGACTCAGAGATCTACCCTATAAACATGTAGGCTTTTCTATTCTTGGAGCCAACCCAAGGAGCCTGAATATTCAGTCAGAGACATACTCTGGGAATGATCAGCATGAGGATAAGTAATCAATCAAGATGATCAGTACAGGTAAAAGAAGGTCCAATGCAAATGAAGAATGTATGAGTTAGCCTAAGGGACAACCAGTACAGAATCGGACACAATGGATGCCCTGGGGTAAATTCCAAAACTACTGAATATACATTCTTCTCAGCAGCACATGGGACATTCTCCAAGGTTGATGATAACTTGGGCCACAAAACTGGCCTCAGCAAATTCAAAAGAATTGAAATCATACCATGTATTTTCTCAGACCACAGTGGAATAAAACTAGAAATCAATCACAAAAGAAATACTTGAACTTACACGAACTCATGGAAATTAAACAATCTGATTTGTAAAGATTATTGGGTCAACAATGAAATTAAGATGGGAATCAAAAGATTCTTTGGACCAAATGACAAAGGAGACACAAGCTTTCAAAATCTATGGGACTCAGGAAAAGCATTCTCCAGGGGAAAATTAATAGCCTTAAAGGCCTATATCAAAAAGACAGAAAGATTGCAAACTAACAACCTCATGTCAGAGGTCAAGGAACTAGGAAAAGAAGAGCAAACCAAACCCAAAGCCAGCAGAATAAAACTAATAACAAAAGTTGGAGCAGAACTAAATGAAATGAAAAACAAAAAAAAGATACAGAAATCAATGAAAGAAAAAGTTGGTTCTTTGAAAAGATAAACAAAATCTACAGACTGCTTGCTAGATTAACCAGGAATCGAAGAAAAAGGACCCAAATAACCTCAACCAGAAATGAAAAAGGAGACATTACAACTGATGCTACAAAAATACAAAACATCATCCATGAATACTATGAAAATCTCTACACACATAAACTAGAAAATGTAGAGGAAATGGATAAATTCCTGAAAACACATAAACTCAATCATGAAGAAATAGAATTCCTGAATAGACCAATAATAAACAATGAAAACCAAGCAGTAATAAAAAAAATCTTCCAAGAACAACAACAAAAAAAGCCCCAGACCAGACGGATTTACAGCTGAATTCTACCAGACCTACAAAGAAGAGCTGGTACCCATACTACAGAAATTATTCCATAACATAGAGAAGGAGGGAATTCTCCACAACTCATTTTATGAAGCCAGTATCACCTTGATACCAAAGCCAGGAAAGGACACAACAAAAAAGAAAACTACAGACCAATATCTCTTATGAATATAGATGCAAAAATCCTCAATAAAGTTATAGAAAACTGAATTCAGCAGTACATTAAAAAAAATAATAATAATCCACTATGACCATGTCAGCTTCACCTCAGAGATTCAAGGATGATTCAACATACACAAATCAATAAATGTGATTCACCACATAAACACAAGCAAAAACAAAGACCATATGATTATCTCAATAGATGCAGAAAAAACATTTGACAAATTTCAGCACCCTTTCATGATAAGAACCCTAAACAAACTAGGCATAGAAGGAACACTTGTCAGAAATATAAAAGCTAGATAAGACAAACCCACAGCCAATATCAAGCTGAATAGGGAAAAGTTGAAAACATTTCCCCTAAGAACTGGAAGAAGAGAAAATTCCCTTCTGTCGTCACTTCTATTCAACATAGTGCTGGAAGTCCTAGCCAGAGCAATCAGGCAAGAGAAAGAAAAAAGGGGTGTCTGAATCAGAAAAAAGGAGGTAATACTGTCACTCTTCACTGACAATGTGATCTTGTACCTAGAAAACCCCAAATACTTCCCCAAGATACTGCTGGAATTGATAAATAAATTAAAGTCTCTGGATACAAAATCAATGTACATAAATCAGTAGCAATTCTATATAACAACAACAGTCAAGCCAAGAGTCAAATCAAAGACTCAACACCATTCATAATAGCTACAAAGAAAATAAAATACTTATGAATATAATTAACCAAGGAGGTAAAATATCTCTACAAAGAGAACTATGAAACACTGAGTAAAGAAATTGCAGAGGGAACTAAGAAATGGAAAAACATATCATGCTCATGGATTGGCAGAATCAACATTGTTAAAATTCCATATTATCCCAAATCATTTACATATTCAATGTAAATTTGCATCAAAATACCAATTTCATACTTTACCGACCTGGAAAAAATAATTCTTCACTTCATTTGGAACCAGAAAAGAGCTCAAGTAGCCAAAGCAATCTTAAGCAAAAAGAACAAATCAGTAGGCATCATATTACCAGACTTTAAACTATCTACAAGTCTATAGTAACCAAAACAGCATGGTATTGGTACAAAAATAGAGACATAGACCAATGAAACAAAAATAGAGAACCCAGAGATAAAACCACCTACAGCCAACTGACCTTTGACTAAACAGACCACAATGTACACTTGGGAAAAGAAGCCCTGTGTAATAAATCGTGCTGGGAACATTTGATAGCCACATGAAGAAGAATGAAATAGGACCTGTATCTCTCAGCACTCACAAAAATTAATTCAAGACAGATAAAGAACTCAAATGGAAGGCAGGAAACCATAAGAATTCTAGAGGAAAATGTT
>NW_012148030.1:505359-505962 GCF_000956105.1 Propithecus coquereli
TCCTATCCCAATATAAAATATAAAAGGAGATAATTGGATTCTTGTCAAATCATCACATGGCATCAAATAGTAATTATGGACTTCCTCCTCAAAGCAGAATGTGTGAGAAGTCGCTCTGAGGTATGAAAGGTTACTCAGAACCAAGAATTAGTTACTAAAGTCTCTACCTTAACTCTAAAGAGGACAAAGAACTTTGAAATGAATCATCCCGTTTAACGTTTTGCCCAAGGCATTCTTGCACTTATTCTAGGTTGCTGCATCTAGATCTGTGTCCTTCTCTCATCCTTCACTGACTCTCTGTCAAAATGAACAACAGTGATGGTAAATTTCCTTCTCAACTGTTATTTTAAAGAAAGGGGATTTTCATCTAAATAGGGTATATAAAAATTCTGATCATAGTAGGTTTGGACCACATGGTATTTCAAAGTCCTTTTTAATCCAGTTCTAGAATCCTTTACCAACATATTCTATTTTGCATCCCTCATAGACAACAGAATTTTTTTTTCTTTAGAGTTTTGTAATTTCCATTATGATTCACTCCTGCTCTTACTAACAGGACAGAAAGCCATCCATCAGTTTCCAAAGAAAGAAACAATGAGAGAT
>NW_012148030.1:509232-509577 GCF_000956105.1 Propithecus coquereli
TCTTGTTTTCTCCTCCAGAGCCTAAATATTTCTTCAACTTCTCCCAATATGATTTCACACAAAATCCCACCACTGTAACCTAGCAACTGTTGTCATTTCTTCCTCTTTCCTTTCAATTATTGTGTTTGAAACTTAAGGGTGATTTCTGGAAATATAATATTATATAATAGTTCATTGTGCATGTAGATTTGTACATAGCCATACCTGTCAAAGAAATTTTTAAAACCAGCCTTAAGAACATTTTGGGGAGGAAAACTTTCTCTCTACTTACTTATGTACCTAGGGGCTTGTGAATGAAACTGACAAAAGACAGAATAATAGGAGAAAAAGTAATTGGTATGCATA
>NW_012148030.1:521279-522226 GCF_000956105.1 Propithecus coquereli
GAATGTAGAAACTGGACACTTAGAGAAGTTACTTAGTGTGAATAGCCATAATTTTGTCACTATATTCTGAATTATCTAAAAAATATCAGTGAATTTGATATTTGGGATAGAGATGAAAGAAACTTATTGTTTCTTTACATTTACTATTTGAAAAATAAATTTAAGGAACCACAAGAGGAACTGTTAAAAGGGATTTTAAAGATCATCTCATCCAACTTCTTCAGTTTACTAATGAGGACATCAAGGCCCAGATAAGAGAGCTGATCTGCACAAAATAACAAGGTTGTTATTCTCTATATCAAGGATGCAGACCCAGTTCTAAGTCTAGAACCACTGCACTGAGTTGCCTCTCAAATACACAAATCTGGAATCATGATGACAAGAACATTGAAGCCATGTTTCTATGTGTCAATCTCAGTGGACATTTTAATGAAAAGCCTTCTTTCTCCCAACTTCTTTTCTGAACAGTGCCCAGAGCAAACAGTGAAATTGAAAAAGGGCATTGATTAAATAGTTCTGAATTTTTAAAGGCCATATGCTGTCATCTATTCATAATTACCCTAGTGACACCTAAAAGCTATGATGACCTCATCTTTTGTCTCCACTGTCAAATACTCTGGGGAATCTCTCAGGCCTACTAGGTAAGCTGACCACCCATTAGTGTTATTTAGTGGAGGATGCAGAACTTTGGCTACCTGGATTGCTTGTGCTCACCTCTTCAACCTCCTCAGCATCGTCCTCCATCTAAATCTGGAGTTCTCGGGGCCCCAGCATTTTATTCAGACTTGACCAAGACCCACAGAAATACCTGAACATAAACTTTCCCATGAGCCATCCTACTGTCTGTCCTCGTAGACAAGAGTGTCAGCTGCTCAAAGAACTGCACTTGCCTTGTCATTTTGTTTCCCCACCACCTATCACTATGCCTGACGCTATAACTACACAAT
>NW_012148030.1:522276-524752 GCF_000956105.1 Propithecus coquereli
ATGTGAATAGAAAAATACTGTATTTTGCTACAATTTGTACACAAGGAAAGAATGATTCATATTCCCAACGTAAACCAAGATTTCTTGGAACGTAACTCTCCACTACCACCAGAGGTACATATTCAATGAGAGGTACGTTATCACAGAATTGGATAGTCTTAAATTTCTTGATTATTTCTGGAAAGTACTACTCTGCAACACATACTTACACTTCACTGGTTCACACATCTCTCTTCTTACTATCACTCATCCTCCCCTAATTTAAGGCCCCATCACCTCTTCCTAGCACTAATGTGATGATTTTCCCTGCCTCGAATTCCTCAACAATCTAATCCAACATTCAAATTATTTCCAGGGCAGATACTTTCCCTACACTACTCAAAAACCATCCACGGACTACAGGAAAAATCTACCACAATGTATTCCTAATCTATCTCCCTACCTCCTCCGCAACTAAATTCTCTCATGCTTTCCGCATTTCAGCCACATGAGATTTGACTTCTGAAAAGTGTCCTCAATGGCATCTTATACCTGAAACATTTGCTCAGCCCATTATCAAAAATGTCTTCTACCTGGTCAGTGCCTTTCAAACCTACACATATGGAAAATAGGAGAGAGGGGAAAAGAAACTGTCCTCCTTTAAAAGAAACTCAAGTACTACTGTGTAGGAAGATTTTCTGATCATCACTCCCAAAGGGAGGAATTCATCACTCCCAAAGCACTGTGTACCTTTCTTAGAGTGTCTATTTCTCTTTGCTTATATATTTGTTCGCGGGTCTCCACATGCACATTACATTGTAAGCTCTTACAGAGCAGGAGCCATGACCGAACATCTGTAAATCTAGAGCAGCAGTGATATCTTCATTTCCGATAAGTACTCCAAGAGTGTACAGATAAAAGAAAATAAAATAGCTCTGTATAGAGTAGAACAGATGATACACAGCAGGATATACATTTCCTTTAAGTCTCTCTGCCTAGGCCACAACAGCAACAACAAATTTAGTTCCACAGAGGGAGAGGAGTTCACAAAAAATGATGAATGAAAAATGTGCTCAGGAAAGATCAGATTACTGTGATGCCTTCAGGGAAAAAAGACTCTATTTTTCTGTGCATGTTTAGACTGTAGACCATTAAATAGCCTTGAATGTTTAGAAACAGGAAAGGAGCTGAGCCCAGCTTTCTCCTTAAGTGTGGTTCCATCAATGTCTAATTATGGATTTAACTATTGGCATCATCCTGAAATAATAAACTCTCCTATACAATGTCACCTCACATAGGCTGTCCAGAAAAATGTGCTCAGGCCAGCACTTCTTTATACAGGGATGAAACATGACATAATGGATTCTGGTTGCTCAGTGGGTCTGGACCATGCAAGGACAGCCATAGGAGTCTGGATGAATAAAGAGCAGTTCACAGTGTGATCTCATACTTGACATCTTTGCCCCAGGCAACAAATTCCCTTGCCCTCTTCAAACAAAATCAATTGATTTGAAACTAAAAATTCAGCTATACATGATTTTTTTTGATTTAACATTACTCAACTCCAGTGATTAACAAAGGGCTTGGAACACAATAGGTGTTCAATAATAATTTGTTGAATTGTATTGAATTGCAAATTCAGCTATACATGATTTTTTTTGATATAACATTACTCAACTCCAGTGATTAGCAAAGGGCTTGGAACACAATAGGTGTTCAATAATAATTTGTTGAATTGTATTGAATTGCAAATGAATTAATACCTCTTCTTTTCCCCCCTGTACTGTAACAACAACAACAACAAAATTAATCTGCTACTCTGGTTATTCTACAAGTATAATGATCTTGAACTGCTTCCTCATATCCCAAGTCAAACTTCATGGGTTTTTTGATGGCAAAAATATCTAATTTATTTTAGTCAGTTAATCATCTGGATTCACTCAAGGCATTAACTAAATCAACTAACAATTTCATTGATACATAGACATAGTCAATGTTTCTTTTTTTGACCTTTTTAAAAAATTTTTATTCAACTTTGTGCTTCCTACTCAAGTGAGGATATATATCCTCAATGTATTCTAAACTCTTTCCTTTCCAAATCAGTCAGTTTACAAGTCCTTGACATCTGTAGTGCTGAAATATAAGGATGAAACCACCCTTAAATTAAACTGAGAAACTAACTGTCCAGAAACAAGGACAAGTTGGAGAAGTCTTCAGAGTCTTATAATGCAAGCCATTATTCTTTATACTAAAATTAAAAGCAATAGAGAAGAAGCAGTGAGTTCTCAGACACCCACAAGAGAAAAAACAAGGTATTAATTGTTGTGTCTCAATCTGAAAGAAATATTCTTTGGAAGCAATAAACTTTTTCATGGACTTCATTTGTAATTCATCTGCTTGGCCAAATCAAAATGTAATATACATAAGAGAACATTCAAATAAGAATAGTATATGCCTCTGGAGAATAAAAAGAGATATTGAAAGAGCTATGATTAAT
>NW_012148030.1:528542-531980 GCF_000956105.1 Propithecus coquereli
GAATGTAAATATGTCCCAGGGACCCCTGGGACCACCTAAACAAACCTTGATCTAGCCTAGCTCTCCCCAACTGCCAATTATTTTATAGCATGTGGAAAGATGTAGAAACCAATACCTAAGGGAAGAGGGTAGACCTGTGGCCCCCAACCCCCGGGGCAGGAGACTGGTACCGGTCTGGGGCCTGCTAGGAACCCAGCCGCATAGAAGGAGGTGAGCAGCAGACCAGTGAGCAAAGCTTCATATGTACCTACAGCCGCTCCCCACCTCTCGCATCACCACCTGAGCTCTCCCTTCTGTCAGATCAGCCACTCTCTCCCATCACCCCCATTTGAGACCATCTAGTTGCAGGAAAACAAGCTCAGGGCTTCCACTGATTCTGCATTATAGTGAGTTGTATAATTGTTTCGTTATATATAACAATGTAATAATAATAGAAATAAAGTGCACGATAAATGTAATGTGCTTGAATCATCCCGAAATCATCACCCACCCTCTGCCCCCAGCTATGTGGGAAAACTTGTCTTCCATGAAACCAGACCCTGGTGCCAAACAGTTTGGGGACCACTGGGGTAGGAAATGCAAGATAAAGTGGTATAGTGTGGAGGGAAACTGCTCCCTCCAAAACAAGAGAAGAAAATGAAATTACATGTCATCAAAACCCCAAAAATATGCCCCACCACAAAAATGAAGCACACTGGAATCCAGCCCAGAATGCCTTTCAGCTGACAGGAAAGAAGAAGCTGCAAGACGTCCAAGTGTACGGAACATGCTTTGGTAGCTAAGTTGCTTAGGTACTGACATAATTGAAAAAGAAAGAAATACTATAACCTTATTCTATTATCTTGCCAAAGTCTGTGACTTTAGTATTTTTCCAAATCAATAGGCTGGAAATGCACCAAGAAGTAACTTGAAAGCCTACATGTGTGTTCTAGGTGCCTGATACACAGCAGGTATTTGGTATCCGTTGAATAAATGAATGAATCTAAATCTGTCAATGACTAAATAATATTACTTTTCATCACAATATAAATATAACCTCTAGATTTCTGTTTGTATGCTGATGTTTATTGCTTCATTGTTTCTGTTCTTCTTTTTCATAGCTTACAAGACAAAAAAAAAAAATCATACTTAAAGTGGCCTTAAAGTCCTTGGGCTTGAAACAAAAAAAGCAAATGTAATGCCAGCAATAGCCTGAGAAATAAGGAAACAGTTGGGCGTGAGAAAATTAAACTGCCAGAATCCTAATCAAAATTTCTTTACAAAGGATAGTAGTGGGAGGACTGAAATAAATGCAGGCATGGGGGCTACGAGAACACCCCCTCCAATCACAGAGGAGGGGAGCCATTGAGCTAATCCATCAGAAGCCTTGCATGGGCCGCTCCCAGCCTGGGCTGAGCAGCAGGGATACCAAGGAAGTCCCATTCCTAAAAGTTCTGGGACTCTGGTGCAGGCAATTCTTTCTAGGACTTTCCATCAGCCCTGCTGAATTTTCTTCGAACTGCATTGCTGTCTTACACTTTTTCTCCCAAAAGACCTTTCTTCCTTCTCTCTTTCAAAACATCTGATCAGTGTTGCGACCTGACACTCTCCCAAGTGTCCCTAGCTCCCTCATGGGTGTTTCTCCCTCATGGGTGATGCTTGCAGTTCTGATCCTGAATTAGCAACTGCCTCTCTGAGGAACCAGAGTAATATAAAGGAGTGTATGCCCGGTCTTCCCATCCGTCCAGCAAGAGCCCATAGTAGCCCTGCAAGAATGAGACCCAGAGTGACAAAATATTTGTGGAGAAAGAGAATCCATGCTTCTTGTGTCAAATTCAGGATTTTTAAATATCGCTTCAAATTTTTCTTAAAATCATATGCAAGCTAAACAATATACCCACCATCTAGAGTCAACCATGGGCAGCCAGTTTGCAGCCTCTACTCCATAGAGCAATTATCAATGTAAATTTTTTAACCACTTCTACTAGGATTTGCCTTATTCTTCTTTCTACTGTTCTCCTAGGCTGGAGGTCTTACAAAACCTCAAGCTGAGGATGGGAGAGGATACCACTCAGTATTTAGAGCACACCTGAGACATGGCTATGGCCAGGAGATGGCTGTAGCAAGTTCTCTTGGGAGAGATCCTTGGAGAGTCAAGTTGCCCTTAAAGCAACAGGAACAGAGTGAACAGGCAGCCTTACCTCCATCAGGGGCTGCATTTGACCTAGCATTTAAATGTGCTTTCAGTTGGCCTTTGAAATTTGAGAAGCCCGTATGCTACACTTGCCATAAAGTCTTCCCTTAACCTGGAAAGCAAGCCTTTAATGGTAGCCTAATATCCTTGGGACAGCCGCTATAAGCCTTTTCAGTAAATCATTGCTACTTATGGGTTTAAATTCTATTATAGTCCAGTTAGTCTTCATCAGTATGAGAAAGCCTGATTTATTTGGTTTTCAAATTCAAAGTTTCTTTCTTGTTAGAAGATAAAATCATTATTTTGTTTGCTTTCCACACAAGGTCAGTAATTGGAGCTCCCCAAATACACATTCATTTTAGTTGTAGAGACAGTTGCAGAACATAATTAAAATGGATTCCCTTAGACCATATTTGTGGTGAGATCACAATGACAGATGTGAATGAATGAAATTCCCTTTCACTCTCCAAGCTCAGAAACATTCTCTGGTTTCTGCTGTGTATGCTTCGAGAACATTCAGCCTTAGGGAACATGAACACAGGCCATGTCATTTTAATCACTTAACAAAGGAGTCTCACATTGTCTGGTTCTTTCCTGTTTCACTCCACAACACTGTTAAGCTTCATTTGAATTTGCATCTCTAAATTTTAGAGTGCCATGCCAAGATTGTTGGAACATTTTGGCTGGTAAGAACTGGCAGAACCCTGAAAGGGTTTCCTCTTATTTCTAGTGACTTTGACATATGCCATTTTCTCAAGGAAATCCAGACACAGCTGCTTAAATTTTTTCCTGCATAATCTGCCTGTCCGTAGCAAGCTTTGAATCCTAAAGTTCAGCATTACACTACCATTTTCTCAGCTGAAATTCTAGATGTAGCCTCATATATACAGATAAACTTAAATCATTCTATACATGGATTAACTCACTGCCCAGGGACCTGGAGTGTGGTTACAATCCTGCCTTTAACATGTGATTCCAAAAAGTAAGAAATTACCTCCGGGCCTTTTTCTTCATCTATATAATAAGAGGGCTGTTGCAAATAATATCTAAAACCAGGGCAAATCTAGGTTTTATGAGGTCTGAAGTATACATTGTGGGGGCCCTTTATTAGAAAAATGAATCTAAAATTATGAGCACAGATTACTTTTAGAAAAATATTTATAATAAGAAAATAATCACAACAAATCACTAACTTTAAAAGGCTGACAAAGACCACTGACATGAAAATAGAGAAAAGTGAAATAATACTTTTATTAATTAACTGC
>NW_012148030.1:534188-535898 GCF_000956105.1 Propithecus coquereli
TATTTTTTATTCCAGGGTATTGTGAGGGTACAAACATTATGGTTACACTTTATGTCTTTGCCTCACCCAAGTGCGGGTTAAAGGCATGCCCTTTCCCCCTGTACAGTGCTCCCCGTGTCCTTTAGGTTTTAAGAATTAAGAATTTCTTCTAGGTTGTGTCATAATTATAATTATCATGAGTCCACAATTAAACAAAAGAACAAATATATTACAATTTTGATACTTATCAAAAATTAATTTTTGGAAGTTTGTTAATAAGATTATTTTTTTTTGCAATTAGCTCATGTGCCCATGAATGAGTATTATTCATCACTAGAATGAGATCATTTTCAATCTAATATCTATTCCTGTTTTACATTTTTATAGACGTAAATTATGAGAAAATACAATAAGTGGAATGTGATGGAAGAAATTTTCTGCACCAATATCATCCATTTCTTTGAATTTCATCCAAGTTAAATGCCAAAATTCATCTAGCGTTTATCATTTAAAATTATTTTTAGAGGGAGCCAAGATGGCAGACAAGAAAAGCCGCCAGTTAGAGTGTCTCTGCAAAAAAGACAAATTTTAAAAGAGAAAAAAATAAGCTAGCAGAGAAACATAGATCGGGTGAGGATCGGTAGGAAGGGTGCCTGAAACTACAGGAGACTCCACGGGAAGACGTTGCGGAGGAGAACTGGAAGGAGAAAGGTCCCGAGAGGCTTGGAGACCAGCGACAAGGGTAGGTGGAGCGGTTAACTTCCCAGTCCCTTGCATCTCGGACTGCTGGTGGGCTCCTGAGTGGCCAGAGAGACCTGCCAACACCAGCCCAGAGACGGCTGCCGCCAGTGAGCAGTGGCCTCTTGCGGACTCAGCGCCGGGCTCCCAGCCCCCTCGGGGCACAACCCCGGGCACAGACCCAAGCCTATCAGCAGATGCCATAGTGCTCCATTCTCTCCTTCCCCCTCCCTACCCGTGAGTGCCCAGAGAGACAATTTAGCCATCACACAGAGACATCTCCAAGGAATGGGACCTTTCCTTTTGGGGCCCTACAGCAAACCGAGGGGTACTCAGACTGCGAGTTCCCTACCCACCAGCCCTCCCAGTTGCTACTTGCCTGGGGACTCCAGGAGAGTAGGGCAAATCCCGAGGTGGAGTGAAATCGATCCAGCTTGGGCACCCTGTAGGTGATTCAAGACCAGCACCCCTCCCCCTGGCAGGGTCAGGGATTGATCTCCAGGGTCCAGGGGACAGGCCTGCAGACCAGACCCCATATACCCAGGTCAGGATCGCACTGCCCTGGGGCACAGAAGAGAGATCTGTGAAAGAGCTGACTGAGGAGTGTGTGCCTTCAGGGGCAGATCAGCATGCTGGAGCGGCAACCCTCCTCCCAAAAGAGGGCTATGCACCCAGCTCAGGCTACCATCCTGGGTAGGGAACCTCCTGGCCCCTGTCACAGCCAGGGGTGATCCATTGGCCTGAGGTCCTGCTTGCTGGCAGAGGCCTGGGAGAGGCCACCGAAAGGGGGAGATTGGAGGGGAGCAAGACCTGCTCCAGAGTCAGGGTCTTGGACAGCCCCACCCCCCAAGCCCAGACTTTCAGCTGAGTGGAGCCATTTCAGCCCCTCCCGGAAGCTTTGCACAGAAACAAAGAGCAGACCTTTGACCCCTGCTAACAGCAGTTGTGGAGCCTGAGGGTAGGCTTACCCAACCCAGCCCCACCCAGACTCAC
>NW_012148030.1:547178-549182 GCF_000956105.1 Propithecus coquereli
CAACAAAGGCAGTCCTCATTGGCTAACCAATCTATTGATCCTAGACTTACTTTCTGCAAGAAAATGTCTCACTTTAGTTATCAACTCAAATAAATTTTTTAATTTGTATCACCATGACAATCAACTAACTTCTAAATTATATTTCTACGATAAATAGCAAACTATGGCATATAGTCAAGCTTTTTCTTTTCAATGGCTTTCTTTTTGCTTTATATTTATGAAATTCTGTCTTAAGAACAATGAATTTTTGACAATAACCAGACATATAGTAATCTAACAAAAATTAGAAAGTTGACTAATGCCAAGAAAGTGTGGGGATATAAGTATCCTTGAGCCCTAATCATGTAAGTGAAAGACTGGTACAATCATTCTGGAAGAAATGTAGTATGGCTTAGATTACATAGACATTTATCCTGTGACTCAGAATTTCCACTCTTGGATCTACATCCCAAAGACATTGTCACCTACATTGGAACACATAGGAAGATGTTCATCCCAGTGTTATGGGTGAGAGGGAGTTGAAGGCTACCAGATAATCTGTCCCTGGGAGAATAGATTAATACGTAGTAAAGATGCAGTAACATCTAATTGATAGATCTTAAAATCACTGTGCTCGTAAAAAAGGTAAGAAGAATAGATATATTTCACAATATCATTTATGTAAATTAAAAATACACATTAGACAATATCTATTTTGAAGAAAGCACACACGAGGTGATAGACATTAAACACATCAGAATTGTTGCATTGCAATTTATTGAATGCTGAGAAATTGATATTGTAAATATTTGAGATATGGTCATCATTCTGCCTTCAGCTACAACTTCATCTGAAATAGGACCAGTGTCAACACTTAAGGGTACTCTATCATTCTTCCTTGAGTCTTCCCAGGCAGTATGATTGGGGAAGATGTTTCAGGGTAAAATAACCTATCCCAGGGGAAGGAAGAGTCAGCCCCTAAAGGAATGGATTTGGTCTTGGAAGAAAAAAAGAGTTTAGTGTAGGAAATCCAGCCGTTGATGAGTGAAAGTGATTAGACTCTAGGGGAAGGATTAATAATTGGGCCAGGGACTGTCCCTCCCCCTCTGTCATCCTCTAATCCTGCTATCACATCTCCCTCTTATTTCCTTTCCTATATTCCCACACCATGATTATTTTGTCAGAGATGTTTGAGGGAAATACAAGTGGCTAATCAACAAAAGAAAAGATATTAAACCTCAAGGGCATTTATGGAAATGGTAATTAAAAGATAAACAATGTACCCCAGAAAGAATTAACCAAGAGAGTACTTTTGAAAAATGAGGAGATAGATAAATAGATATAGATTTAATTCAAAATTTTAATTCAGTATACAGCTCTTCAGTTATATCTCAAGATACAAATGATTCAGCATATAGGTCTTTAAATATAAAACTAATGGTAGAACAACAACAAAAATACCAGTATTTACTTATGTTTAAATAGACTATTATACTATAACGGTAGACTGAAAACACATTTAGAGCCAGTGTTGCAATAGTATAACTCCCAGTGATGTAAAAATAAGATACATAACTTCCAAATCATGGAGAGTAGAAACTGAGGGAGAAACAAATAAAAACCCACCATTTTATTAGCATCCGATAAAACATTTAATTCCTCTATTAAAAGTAGAGGTACAAATGGACAAAATATTTGAACAGATAAATTACAAAGAAAGATATATGAATGGCCAATAAGCACTTGAAAAAATATTCAACATCATTAATCATCAGTGAAATAAAATTAAAGGAAAAATTAGATACTACTATATACCCACCAGAATGGCCAAAATTTAAAAGACTGACACTAATTCTGGCAAAAATATGGACAATCTGAACTTTCAAACACTGTTGGCAGAAGTATAAAATTGTACAGTAATTTTGGAAAAATATCTAGGAGTTTTTCTCAAAACTTAATATATACTTTTCCAACCAAAATCCTAACAGATTTATTCATAATGGCCAAGAACTGGAAATAGCCCAT
>NW_012148030.1:550287-555140 GCF_000956105.1 Propithecus coquereli
GAAAGAAAGACCACATGAGAACAGAGAGAAGTGGCTTTCTGCAAGCCAAGGAGAAAGGCCTCAGGAGAAACCAACCTTCCTGACACCTTGATTTTGAACTACTAGCCTCTAGAACTGTGAAGACAAAAATAAGAAAATACATGTCCCACATCGGAGCTACTCCTTCAACCTGGGTCCCAGAACCACATCAGTTAACTTGTAGTTGCAAACATGTAACATGAGAATAAATGCTTGTTGTCACAAGCCACATACACACACACACACACACACACACACACACACATGCACAGTAGAGGTGTGTGGAATATACTTTTTGGCTGAGTATGGTGGTGGCTAAATGTTGTAGATTTGACATTATGGTTCAGGAACAATGACTTTGCAGCCCTGTCAGCTGTCTGATTTTCCCCATGGTTACTGAATACACTTTAGCAACACAGATGAAAGCTTACTTTCAGCTGCCTTCCATAGGGGAGCAATTTGGCTAGCTCTGTGATACAAAGTGCTACTAATACTAATGGTAAGTTGCCACAAAGTTATTAAGCTTTCCTTACACTCCATCGTAACCAAAATAATATTAATAAGCTTGATTAAAGAGATATGTAATTTTTTCTTTTTTTATTCAACTAAGCTTATAAGACATGGTCAGAAAAAATTAAATGTGAATTAGGCCACAAAAAGGTTTTAACAAATTCTAAAAGACAGAAATCATGCCAACTACATCTTCTGATCACAATATAATAAAATTAGAAATTTGCAATGAAACAGAAATAAAAAAAGTCCACTCATAAATTTTAAAACAACCATTCAAATAATTATGTATCAAAGAAAGAATATACTGTGAAATTAGACTACTTAGGCATATCAAAAATAGGATAACTTCAAATTAAAAGTGCTGTGATACATGAAATTAGCCTTTAATACTCTTGTTAAGTCACAATAAATTTTGAAATAAAAAATTTTAACTTATGGAGCCATAAAAAACATGTTTTAAAATGTAGGCAGAAAAAAAACAACAGATATAAAAGAAAAATGTTACTTCTCAAAAAGGAACATGTTCTACTATGACAAATATGTAAAAATTTCCAGAAGGTGTTTAGCCAAAATGTCTTCCCAGGCCAAAAAATGCTGTCTTCACCATTTAGATGTTTAAAACTTACATTTCCAATTCATAAGCCAGGAACAGTTTGTGAGCTGGGGGAAGTTACTATTTTGTATTCTCTATTTTCCTTGTTAACACCCCACCACCATCACTACCGCCACCTCCTCCAGGAGCCTAGCTTTTATTAAGCCTTTCTCAGCTTAGTAGTAGAGTTGAAAAAGCCCTGACAAACTCACCTCTTTATAAGGCACTAACTTTAGGTTTACAAAGGTTGACTCTCCCATTTTAGTCTTAAAATTTTTAAACTTGTGTTAGTTGTACATTGCTCCATAAGAAATCATCCAAAACTCAGTGATTTAAAATAACAATTTATTATTAATCAGAATTCTGTTCATTGTCTGTGCAATTCTTCTGCTCATCTCACCTGGCCCACTCACGCAAGAATTGCCTTCTGGAGAAGGGTCATTTGGGCTTGAAGTTCCAAGTTGGCGTCATTCACGTACAACACTCAATGCTTGTTGTTGGCTGGGGTGACTTGATTTTTCTTCACATGGCCTCTCATCATCCAGGAGATCAGAGTAGCTTCCTTACATGACAGTCCCAGGACAGCATTCCAAGAGGACAAAGGTCAACACTGAAAGGCCTCTTGAAACCTAGGCGCTGGAACTAGCAAATGTCACTTTAGCCACATTCTGTTAGAAAAAGCAAGACATCCAGCAAGCCCAGATAGAATCAGTTGGGTTATAGCTTTCATCTCTTAATGAAAAGAGCTGGAAAATAGTGTGGCCATGTTTTCAATCTACCATAAACCCAACTGTCTTTGTAGCAGAAACCAGCTAGATGCTTACCAACCCTACTTCCACTTCCTGAACATGAAACAGGGCAACATTTCCCAGTCTCCTTATAGGGAGATTGAGTCTAAATGCTTGGATTCATGGCACTTCCAGGTACACCATTAAACAACTAGGACAATACTCTATGCTCTGGCTTCCCTTGCCCCAGCAGTAGCAATGGAACGTGCTGAATATGCAGCATCACAAAATGGAAGAAACATGGGTCCCTGAGATTTTTTTTTAAAGGAAAGCCTTCTGATTTTCACTGGCCTTTAACATAAATGAGAAAGAAACTTGTATTGCATTAAACCACTGAGATTCAAACACAACACAATCAAACATATCTCAACTAATACAGCCTTTGAGAATGTGAAGATTTAACTCAGATAATGGAATGTGGGACACAGCAAAAAGATGGTGGTAGAAATTTTTTTATTGCTGTTTTTGTTGGGAATTGGGGAGAAAATTTTACCTTATTTTATACTTATTTAAGCCGTCTTCCTTCTACTTACTAGTGTATCTTCCCTGATGATATCCATTAGTCTCTCAGGCTCTGTTAGTTTCAAAGAAAACACAGATGAAGAGACTTCCTACTGTAGCAGAGATTCACTTGCATGGTAGATACATTTTTTATAATTCACTTCACAATTAAACTGATGCTATTTATAGAAAAGAAATTGTTGCTAGGAGCATATGCAAACATTAGGAGAGATGAGCTCATGACCAGCTTAAAAAGATACTGCCTTTGCTAACAGTGTCCAAAATTCACTTCCTTTCACTCTCACACTCTCATTATCTCTCATCTCACCCCTCAGATAAGTGCTTCTCTATTGGCACAATACTTGTACAATTTCACCCCTGAAAGACCTTGCCAGCTTCTTAAGATGCTAGCTTTTCCTTTGGTTCATAACTGAGGCCACTCAGCCATATAATAAATGATCAAGTGGG
The DNA here is from genome assembly GCF_000956105.1 of Propithecus coquereli. Taxonomy (NCBI): domain Eukaryota; kingdom Metazoa; phylum Chordata; class Mammalia; order Primates; family Indriidae; genus Propithecus; species Propithecus coquereli. Next base: position 553,168 of record NW_012148030.1, read on the forward strand.
TCACAGGGAAATTTTTATCATTTTGCTGGAGTAAAAACTCCTCCAAGTGTTTTAAAGATGTAAACCTGTGCCTTTTCATGTTTGGTACAACACTGATGATGAGAAAAACCTTCCCAGCCTCCAGGATTTATTTATTTTTCCATAATCCCTGTGTTTATGTGTTGTCAAATGACTAATGAGGCCAATCTGGAACTGGCAGATTTTTCCATAATTTAGACAGATGGTTTCAGTATATGTGCATACAGAAAATAATGTTGGAAATGTAAAAATAAAGGTATGTTTTATACCATTCTGAGTTTGTGTAAGAAAACAAGATAAAATGACAAGGGAGGCATAAAAAGATTTCAGTGTTACTAAACCCTACAATATGATCCTCTTATCTTACAAACCTCTGGAATAACAACTAAGAATCATTACACTAACACATAGATGGTTTCTTTAGCCCAAACACTTGGGCAAGTCTAAACACATGCTCTAGTCATTGCTTTAGAAAGTTTGTATAAGCAATATTAAGTGAACTGTTGCTGATAAAAACATGCCCTCACTCCAAACCTGAGCTCTTCCTAGAACTGAACGGAAACAAAATATTTCTGGTCAATTTTAAATATAAACAGGGCTGACCATTTTTCAGGTCTTTGCATAGGTGACACATTTCTGAACCTTCTACTGTAATGCAGTTATTCAACTATTAGTGTGGTTTCTCTCAGATGGGAACCACTTAAGTCATGGTACATTTTCAATTTATCGCATAGAACTTGGCACTATGAAAACACATTCATTCATTTTTTTCATTCACTCATGTATTCCAAGCTAATAGTCACTGAACATGTACTTTGTGTAAGACAAAGTAATTACTGATGCAAAATTCAAACATTAATACACCCATTGTCTCTGTTTTCAAGAAATTCACAGATTTTACAGACAAGTAAACAAATTATTGTGATACGGTATAATAAATCTATAACTCTTGAGAGAACAAATGCATTTTCTGCTGCTGATGGCTCTGGTGGTGACAATAAGGAAGAAGTAAAATGGATGAGAGAAGAAGAAAGAACTCAAGTAAAATAGGTTACCCTGAGACATATTACCCAGAAATCTGTGCCGCACAAGTACCATTAATGGTAATTTGCTAAGAACTTCAGCTGTTTATCATGGTGGATGAGACCAGGATTGTGTGTGGATCTTGGATGTGAGCATAAAAAGTAGAACATCTACATGTGTTTTGAGGCCCTTTGATGCAGGTAAGACTGGGCAGAGAAGGGAAATGACCTTTGAGCCACAGGTTGGCTATCCACACACTGCCGCAGTGAAACTCCAAAAAGTCTCAGAATTCTAAATTCTAATTTGGATGTCAAGGTCATTATGAAGGTACGTGTGGCGCTTATTCTATTTGTCAACTTGATTGGTCTAAGGAAATCCCAGATAGCTGGTAAAACGTTGTTTCTCCATATAGCTAAAACTTGGACATTCTAAATAATAAAGAAGAGAGACTTGATATTCATGGACGATTAGCAGTCTCTACTATAATTACCCATAAGGTCAGAATAGGATGGGGAGAGAGGGAAGGAGGGAATAAAGAACTCACAGAGAGAAGCAATGTAAAAGATTAGGTAGGAACCTTATCCTGAGCTGATTTTAAGTTTGATACCCTGAAGATGTTAGTTCCTTAGGAAGAGCTCATTGTAAACCCAATCCTCCTTTGTGTCTTCTAAGAGGATACTTCTCCATATTATATAAGAGCCCATCTGCCATTTGAAGGTTTCAATTAGTCTCATTCTTTGTCATTTTGTGATACACATTCACCCCAGATAAGGGGGCTTTGCTGTGTTTGTGCAATAGTAGCTCAGAAAAACTCAGAAAAGGGGGGAAAACTAACATAATTTGGAAATGTTTTACAAAGAACTTGAGGTAAATGAATAAAGAGGACAGAGGAAGGGAGCCAGGCTCCCAAGAGAACTGATTAGAGGAAGCGT
>NW_012148030.1:556320-587774 GCF_000956105.1 Propithecus coquereli
AATAATACAACTACCTCCCCTGAGAAATGAGATAACATTTAAGCTGAATATTAAAAGATAAGTAGACTTGCGTCTTATCTTTGGTCTTTTTTAGTCAAATAAGAACAATACTAGGAAAAAATCAATAACAATGACTTACTGAGGACTGACTGCCTAGCAAGCACAGTGCCAAGTGCTCAAATGCATGACCTCACTTAATCATCACAACCACCCACATTGGTCAACATTTTATCCCATTGCAAAGAGGCAGAAACTGAGACTTACAGATGTTAGGTAATTTGCTTAGGGATATACATCTAGTCAGTGGTGGATCTGAGAGCTGAACCCAGCCTGTCTGTTACGGGAGTCTGACATCACAAGGACTACGCAATACTCCCTCTTAAAAGGTAGAGACAGAAGTGCTGCTGATAAAGCTGCTACAACAGCAAGAGGATTCTCAGCACTCTATTCCACAGGCCTTTCACTGGCCCGGGTCCTGAAGCTTTGAAATGGCTATGATTATTTAAGTGAGTGATCTGCCAATCTCTGCCTCAACATAGATTTTTGACATTGCAAACACATACACGCACACACTCACGTTCACATACACACAGAGATACAGATGCTTCATGAGGCTATGAAATTAAGAGGCTATAACCAGAACACGAGTCCCATATGGGCAGGCACCATGTCTTGTTGCCATTGTGTCTCCATTGCACCATTCCTCACAGATAGTGGATGCTGAATAAACGAACAGATGATCTGAGACTTTGAATTTTAAATATCCAGTTAAAAATTAAAAGGTAAAAAGGGTCATTAGAGGACAGATTGTGCAACAGATTGTACATGATGCCAAACAGTTGACTGCTTTTATTCTAAAGGATCTGAATCTTAAACAGGCAATTGAGCAAAGATTTGAAATTGGCTAAATCAAGTTGTAGCTTGTGTCTGTCTTGTTTATTTTAAATCTGATTTTATAACCACACCTCTCACCAATTCCAGTTAGGGACAAGACATAATAAATACACTCATTGCTGATAATTATTAAGGCAAAGATTTTTCATGCACAGAGCCAATGGGGTATCCACACCAGAGAGCATAGCACAGTGACATCAGCAGGCATCAAATTCCTAAAGGAGAACAAAAGCCAGAAATAGGGAATCGCAGTGTTCATGAAGACCAGTGCACTGGGCCCACGTATTCATCAGGGCTCCTTCAGTTTCAAGTAATAGAAATCTTTCTCGAAACGGCTGAAACAATTATTGGCTCCTGTAATTGTGGTGTTCAGTGCAGATGTATGGCTTTAGGAGTTACTAGACCCAGGGTCTCAAAAAATGTCATTAAAACATTGCCTGTCTCTCCAATTCTTGCTTTAGCATTCTGTACATTTAGATGCATTCTCAGATAGGTTCTCATTTGAAGCCAGCAAAAAATGGTTTCCAGCAGCTTCTAACTTACATGATATTCAGCCAGATTTAGCCAGACTGGTGGAGAAGGGGGCCTCTTTTCTAATAATTCTCATTAATAAATCCTTGCATTCCCTCTGATTGGCCCTGCTTATCTAACTTGCCCATCACTGAGCCAATCACTGTAGCTGACCAAAATCATGCAACTCTTTGCTTGGTCAGAACTAGGATGTGTACCTATGGCTGGAATCCAAAGATTATCTCTGCCCAAATGATATAGAGTAAGAATGGAAGAGAACTGATTCTCTAAATAAAATTTGAAATGTCTTGTACTAGAACAAGGGATACTGGGTAAAGATAAGCAACAGTAGAAGACAGGAACAACAAAAGTTTATTGGAAAAGCATGTTGAATATAACCTGACTAGGAATGACCTTGCCTGAATTGGTTTGGTGGTGGGAAATGTGGGTGAATAAAGGGAACATTAAATCTGTTAAGTCACTAAGTGCTGCATTACAGAGGAAGTTTTACCCAGGTGTAACTGGAGAATTCAGCAGTTGGGCTTAGAAAGGGCATTAATCACCGATTCATTCATTGCAGGTGATTGAATGAATGCTACATATGTGAAAGAATAAATGAAAGAACAAACAAATGCAGAGCAATTCTTTAAGGTATACATTATTTATCTCATTTACAATTAAGGAAATGAGGTACATTGGCTGAATAGTAAAGTTCTCATAATAGGAGAAGGGCAAGGTGGTCAAGTAGAACCCTCCAGCGATAGTCCCCCCCACAGGAACACCAAATTAAACAACTGTCTACACAAGAAAGCACTTTCACAAGAACCAAAAATCAGGTGAGCAATCACAGTACCTGCTTTTGACATTATCAAAGGAAGAGGCACTGAAAAGAGCGGGAAAGACAGTCCTGCATTGACTACGCCTCCCTTTCCCCATCTACCAGCAGCACCTGCCAGCGCCCAGTGCAGACAGAATGTGTGTGCTTGGGGGAGGGAGAGTGAAGTGATTGGGGGACTTTGCATTGGAACTCAGGGCTACCTTGTCACAGAAAAACACAACACAGGGCAGAATTCCGCCAGTACCCATGGAGAGAGCATTTAGACCAGTCACGGCCCTAGTACAAACTCGAATTCTGGCTAGCTCCACCACGAGAAGATGAAAGTGACCTGGGGCTTTGGACAAGTCCTGTGGTTTCTCTAGGCTGGAGCCAGTGGACTTGGGGTGCACCGACCCAGTGAGACACCAGCTCTGGCAGCCAAGGGCATCCTTGCATCATCCCTCCCCCAACTCCAGGCAGTGCAGCTTGGGGAGAGACTCCTTCTGCTTAAGGAAAGGAAAGGGATGAGCCCAGACAATTTTGTCTTGCAACTTGGGTACCAGCTTAGCCACAGTAAAATAAAGCACCGAGCAGATTCCTGAAGCCCCTGATTCTAGGCCTTAGCGCCTAGAGGGCATTTCTAGATCCACCATGGGGTTCCAGAAGGGAACCTACTCCCTGAAGGGAAGGATTAAATCCTGGCAGGATTCACCAAAGCCCTTGGGCCTTGAATAAACACAGGCCTTGGGCAAGACTGTGCTGGCTTCCGATATTACCTGAGTACCAGCTGTGTTGGCCATGGTGGAATGCTCATGTCACCTCTCCTCCAACTTCAGGCAGCCCAGCATGGAGAGTGAGACTTCTTTTGTGTGGGGGAAACTGAGAGAAGAGAGCAAGAGACTTTCCTGAGTAATCCAGGAAATTCTCCCTTATCTTACCCAAATCCATCAAGGAGGTACCACCGGGAGTCTGCAAGAGTCACAGCATTGCTGGGCTTGGGGCACCATCTAGTGCTGATGTGGTTGCAGTAAGCAAAGACTTAGATTACAGCACTCAATTCCCTTTGAATACCTGGAAAGCCCTCTCCAGAAGAAAAGGTACAAACAGAAATGAACAGCAAGAGGTCAAGAGTTCCTAAAACAGTCGTAATAATAGGAAACATGTATAGATTACTTACTAAGTAGTAAACAATGGTTAAGGATAAGTGTATTATTTCATCTAATCCTCACGATAAACATTTGAAATAAGTACCATCATTATCCTCATTTTAGAGGTAGGAAAACTGGGGCTCAGAAATGTTAAGTATCTTATCTAGTATCTTGTCCACACAGCTGACAAATGGCTACAGTCAGGACTTAAACCTAAATATGTCAACATACCATGTCAACTCCATGGACTATAGAATTAATCACTGGCCTATCCTGACCTCAGTGAGACTAAGGATGTGGGAGATACAGTCTCTCCTCCCTCTCTGCCCAGGGAAAAACTTCACAGTAAGGAAACAGGTAGAAAATCATGTAGACATTTCATTTTCAGAGCTTCACTCTGCTGGGGAGCATTTAGTCTATGACCAAGTGTGTCCTCTCTCTGGAAAGCACTTTTCCATTGTGGAAAGGAAAGAGAACATGCAACCTTTGGAGTCTGAGAGATCTCACAGCTCTCCCTCTTGTAAGCCCTTTGACAAGTCTGTTTCCACATCTATAAAATGAAGATGATGCATCTTTTTCATAAAGTTATTGAGCGAGTAAAAATGGAAAATGCCTGTTGTCTTAAACCACTGTAATTCGAGGAGGTTTTTTTTTGTTGTTTTTGTTTTTTAGCCACAGTGAAGCATAACCAACGTTGTCTGATATACTTTTAGATATCTCTTCTAATCCTCACAATAGTCCTGATATGTATTTCGGAGAGGTGATTAATTTGAAGATCACACAGTTTTTGAGTTAATGTCTCTCATATTCTTCTCCACTGGGAAAAAAAAAACAAAAAACTGCCCTAAATTCCAGTTCTCATTCCTTCTATGTGACCTGGTGGCCTGGACAATTTGGAAGAACACTCAAGTATCTCTGTCTCATTTTAAATTTAGAACCCATGCTAAGATGCCAAATTTCTGCTTCCTTCCTTCTGGATCTCATCTTGACTCTTCTGAGCAATTCACAGTCAAATAATTATAGCTACCACTTGAGTGTCACGTTCTCTGTGACATGTCTAAGTTTTCAATCATTGTTACCCAAAACTTGTCTGCTCTTTCCATTTTCCTTTTCACAATTTGCTGTCATCGTTGACTCAATGTCCCAAATTAGTATCCTCAGAGTCATCTTTAGTTCTTCTCTGCCCTTCAACCCTTAAAGTCACCATTTCATGATAGATTCTGAGGTTAGCCCACTGCCTCAAAACCTGCCTCCTGCTGGTAGCTCTTGCCATCTGGATCTTTTAACCTTTTAATTGTAAGTAGCATCTTCCCACCTGGTCCCTCTGCTTCCACGTCTCTCTCCTTGTTTAAAGCCCTCTCATCTACACTACCTATAGAATAAATTTCAAACTTCCTAAAGGCCTGAAAGGGCCCTACACTCTCTAGACCTGCCTTTCCAAGTGCATCTAGCACACATCTCTCATCACATCCTATACTGCTGCCATCCTGACGTTATCTCCATTCCATTCATGACCCTTTGTGCAAGCTGCTTTTCTGTCCTCCTTCCAAACCTACCCATCTGGCAATCTCCTACACATCCTTCAAATTGCTATTAGATGCAACTTCCTCTAAGAAAGCTTTTTTCCCCACTCGCCAAAGCCCAATTGGCTAATTTCTACTCCGAGTTCCCCCAGCACTCAATATATTGAATTGTGATATCTAATTCCTGCCATTCCTCAGGAGTAAAAGTTGTGTCATCTGTATCTCTGTATCCTCAGCACTCAGCACTATACCTGTCATATACAGATGTCATGAGAATTAGAAAAGATATCAGAAAAGAAAGTAGATACAAAATTAATGAAAGAATGAATGATGTTTCCACAAATACAAGCCAATGTATTCAACTTGAAGATATAAATTACAACATACAAATGTAAAAGTTGCAAAGGGGAATGAGAATCTGATTTGGAGAAAGAACATGGAACTGAGAGTCCATATATCTTAGATATTATTCCGTCTATACTTCTCACTGGCCATATGGCTATAAAGGTGTCATCTTATCCCTCAGGACTCTTAAACTCAATCGTCTGTGACACACCTTCTTACTCTAAGATAAGTAGAGTAAGACCGGAAAGAAAACAAGCTCTCCAGCACCTCAGTCTTCCTCTGTGCTTGTGTTAATTTAGATGCTAATAAAGTCTACCATATGCATCTCCCTTTCTTAATAGAGTCCAGGAGGAAATAGCCCCAGTATTTCTAAGCAACAGTTTTAAAGACATAAGAAAAAGGAATATTGGCTCAGAAACAAAATACAAAGGACATGCTCTGGGTGTGGGACAAACCACATGAAGTAAGAGGAAATGCTTTTTTTATGAGAAGATTCAAGCCAACCAAAAAAAAAAAAAAACTATCCTTATTTTATCCAGACAAATTAAAAGTCTATTCCAATGAAAGGCAATTTCATTTAGGGCAAATCAAATAGTGCAAAGATCTTGCTGATTTGGAGCTAGAAGTTTTACCCTTAAAATAAACAGGAATATCTTAACCTTGCATGTGTGGCTTTGCTATTGCTACTCACCAAGTTTTGGAAATTGGTTGTCCTTCCTGCCTTGCATTGGAAGGTTTTTTTGTTTTGTTTTGTTTTGTTTTTTGGTTTCAGAATCAGGTACTCATTCAGTTTGTATTTCGGAATGGGGGAGGAGTGGTATAGTGTAGAAGAAGGATCTTATCTGTACTGTCGGTGCTGGGGAGAGTCAGGAACAAGGCAAGTCAAATTTCACGGAAACTCAGGAACAATCACCACTGTGGCTTCATCAAGACAAGAATGGAATCTGGGAACACAAATTTTGCTTGGCAACATCTCTGGTAAAGAGATGCTTATATCTTCAGCAGCCCAAGTTTGTTAACTCATACTCTGCTATCCACTGTTAGCATGACTCGGTTATACCCTTTGCCCTTTTCCTGTGTGACTTTCAACTTCTGCATACTAGTGTGTTGTCCCCTTATATCTCTAGATAAGATGCTTTTAAGAAAGACTATGAGAACACTTCACTGTTAACATCTTCTCTGACTGTCAGAGCATTTTCACAATGCTCACACTTAAGGCTCCCCTTTGGTTCTGTTAGCTTTGACTAGAGTAGAATGGTCAAATGAATCAACATTGATATTTACAAAAGACAGCCCTGGAAGAGTGTTTTGAGTGAGGCAGGTACTTGGAGATTTGGCCTGTCTGGGACATAATCACAAAACTCGTTGGAATAGTAGGGGTAGCTTTCCTTATTTTAAATCTGAAGAAGCTGCCAGAAACTCCAGATACGTCTGTACATATCTACAGTGGTCGGCAGTCATGTGAATGATCCACTCAATTATGCCAAGGTAAGTCCACTTTCTGTGAGTTTCCTCCTTCAGTCAGCTGTATTGATTAAATTTCTCTCGTCAGTTGGCTGAGTTACGCTGTAACAAGGGACCCCATAATCTTAGTGGCTTAGAAAAGGTTACTTCTCTCTCATGTATATTCATTGTGGGCTGGTTTTGGTTCTCTTTGCCATCTCTACCTTGGGCCCCAATCTGGCTAAACAGTCTCTCCCTGTAGGGTGACCATACACCCCAGTTTATCCGACACGGTCCTAGTGTAGGCCTACTGTTGCAGAGTGATTATTAACAGCATATCTTTTAACGCTCAGTAGTGTACCCTCTCACTTTCAAAAGTACCTGGTTTGGACAATAAAGTATATGTCACCATTCCTCTCTGGGTTGTTGATGATTTCATGGGAAAGAAAAAAGATGTGGCAGAAACACAGGCTGGCTCTTAAAAGAAATGACTCAAGTCACTTCCACCCACAATTCACTGGCCAAAGCAAGTTGCATACCCACTCCTGAGTTCAGTGGGGTGAGAAAGTATAATTTCCCCAAGGAAGGGCAGTATTTTGAACAAAATACAATGTACTTCAGTGAACAACAGCAAACTTAAAGAGAAAATAAAGTGATATTAGTGGTTTACTCAAAATATGTGTGTGAAATAGGTAAAAGAGTAGAGTTAGAGTCTGTAATTTGGGTCTTTTACAACTTTATCAATTTTTTAATTTCCTTGACTGCTCTTATTTTATAAAATGAGATGCAAAAAACTGAATCTTGGGGAAGGGAAATGACTTGCCCAAGGTCTTAAGAGTCTGTGGACAGGTCTGTGACCTGCTAATATGGGAGTTTTGGAGTATGATGAAAGGAAAAGAAGTTAAGTGATAATGTAACCATATCTGTCTAAATACAAAGCAGTCCTAAGCCACTTAATTTGCATAGCATTAAGATAGTTGTTAAAAAATGGTGTGGTACAACACATATTAAATGAGAGAGCACCCAATAACATGAGAAATATTAATTCCACTTATGTTATGAGGTATTCTCCTTTTATGAGGAGCAATTTTGGAGAAAGTTCTCACCTTATTTTTATATTCAGTGATATATGGCATGTGAGTCTCACCACCTCCTTGTTACTAAGTACCCTGACTACCTCCTTGTGCTCCAGGGCTAAGCTACATGGAGATCAGTGGTTCTCAACCCTGACTGCAACCCCGATGCCTGGTTGCCACCCCCAAAGTTTCAATTCAGTTGTTGGGATAAGAGGTGATGGGAATCAGTATTATGTAAAAAGCTCCCAGGTTATTCTAATTTACATCCAGGATTGAGAACCACTAATGTAGGATTTTTTATACTATTCCATGGACCATGGTAATAGACCTGATTTTTGGTCTAGCCATTCAAATAAGGAGATTTGCATACCATTTTTATGAACTATATGTTTGTGTCTCCCAAAAATTCATATGTTGAATACCTAATCCCCAATGTGATGATATTTGAAGATGGGACATTTAAGAGGTAATTAGGGTTACATGAGGTTGGGGGTGTGGGATCTTCATGATAAGAGTAGTACGCTTATAAGAGATACCAGAGAGCTAGAGTTCTCTCTCCCTCTCTCTTGCCCTCTGTCCCCCATCTACCCCTTTCTCCCCTTCTTTTCCCCTCTCTTCCCCTCCGCCTCCCCATCCCTCCATGCACACACACAAAGAAGAGGTCATGTGACATGTGAGCACACAGCAAGATGACAGCCACCTACAAGCCAAGAGAAGAGGCCTTAGAATGAAACCTACCTTTCTGGCACCTTGACCTTGGACTTCCCAGCCTCCAGAACTATGAGGAATTAATTTCTATTGTCTAAGCCATATAGTTTGTGGTATTTTGTTACGGAAGACTGGGCAGACTAATACACCATTTTTCTTCAAAATTTCCTGGGTCCTATTTATCACTGCTAGCACTCCCAAACACACACACACACACACACACACACACATATCTGGACATCTAGTTCATTTGTTTCCTTTGTTTGCTCATGATGCGGTTTTAAATGTAAGGTAACATATAATTTATCATATAAACTAGGCACTTTTAAAATTAAGAGGGAATATTATTTCTTCCATGTAGAGGAAAGTCTTTGGTATCTTTAGTTTGAAGATTCAATGTTTCTCTAATAAGTACAAGGTTAAAGGTTATAAGACTTTTGGTCTAGTGCTAGTTCTGCTACTTAACTGGCCATTTGGACATTGGCTGGGCCACTTCATCTCTCTAGATGTCACTTTCCCTATTGTAAAGGAGAGAATCAAATGGATGCTTTTATAAGGTCTTCCCTTCCAATTTGGGGGTCACACAATCACCCATAAGGCCTTATTTCTAACCCACGTTTTAAGATGTGTTAAACTTTCCCAACATGCCAAGATCTCTTCTCTCTGCCCCAGATTGAGTTCATTGGTCCAGGGCAGGTAAGGCCAGTGTATTGGTATTTTTAAAAGCTCTCCAGGGGACTCTAATGAGCATCCAAGATTGAAAACTGCTGAGCTATTTTAAAAGTTTTTGTTAAGGAGAATAAAGACTCAGGTGAAGTCATTTGTTCAAAATCACATAGCTTTAAGTGGCAAAGCCTGGACACAAACCCCAGTTATGTAGCTGCAAAACTCCTTCCACTGCATGTGGTACAAGAGCTCTTGGCACATTATCAGCTGCCTGATGCCATTTCAAAAGCTTTTGCTGCTCATATTTGAAAGTTTGCCTGGCTAATTAATCAGCCACATTCACCTGTCAGCTGCTGCAAGTGTCAGGGACTGAAACTTTGGTCATTGTGGAGCAAGGAAAGAAACCATTCTTCCATCTATATCCAGTAGAATATACTGGTCCTCCATATCTAGGTGGTAAAGTGAGAATAAGATACACAGAGATTAGTTGTGAATTATGAATAGGAATGTTTATAGATTGCTCTGTCATGCATTTCCACGTAGAACTATTTTCTGGTACACTGCATTGGCATTTTGATTAATGTTATATTCTTGGCTTATTCTTCAGTAGTAGCAACACACAGATTTCTGTCTACATGTACTATTAACTGTCATCGGAGCTTCCCACTCAATGTAGCTGATAATTACACATTCTGGAAGCCGAGTGTCATAACCAATTAACTTGACAGGCTCCATGGACTCGGGTAGAAATGAAGGCTGTACAAATCTGTTTTGTAGTATCTCAGCATAAATAGAGAAGTAATTAAGTACAAGGACTACAATAAAATAACACTGGCTTAAACTCAGATACATGAGAAACGATTAGAAAGATTTTGAGCTTTGGAGTCGAAGGGACCAAAGTTCAAATCCCAATTCTGCTACTTTTTAATGGTCTTGCACAAGTTACTTAGCCCTCCTTTTGTTTTTAACTGCATCCCTACAAAAAAAGTGCACATAAAATGTGTGTGCTTATTAAACAAAACAGTAAAATAAACACGTTTATGTTCATCAGATCAGTGTCAGAAATAGAACTCACCAGTAGAAGTCTTGAAGTTCTCAGAACTTTATTCTTTCTCATACCCACTTTTTCCCCAGTGATAACTCCAAGTTCTCTTAATTATCCCCTTCTTCTCCTCTTTAGTTTCCCCAACCTATATATTATACGTATCCCTAAATATATTTTTATTGTGTTTACCTGTTCTGAACTTTAGAATCATATTACATGTGTGTCTTCTGTGCCTTACTCCATGTTTTCTTCATTGTGTCTAAAATCAGTCCACATCGATGTATGTAACTAGAGATCACTGATTTTCACTACCATGTAGCACTGCACTAATTGAATATAAAACAACGTATGTATGCAACCATTCTACTGCCTATGCCCATTTGAGATACTCAGTGTTGTGAACATTAAGAGAAGTATTTCTGTAAAATTTCTCTCTGTATAAAACTGTCATTTTCTCTAAAGCAGGGATCAGCAAACTACAGCCCAAAGGCAAAATCCAGCCTGCCATCAGTTTTTAGAAATAAAGTCTTATCGGAAAACAGTCACATCCATCATTCACATACTACTTATGGCTGCTTTCCCACTACCACAACACAAGATCCCACCTGCCTCCTGAATGTTCCTCCTGTCCTCAGTCCTCACTCCCCAGAGTCTATATCTTTCCACTCAAAAAGCCCCAGTGTTCTCTTTAAAAAAAAAAAAAAAAATCTCATTACTTTATGATCCTTTAAAGAAATAGCCTAAATTATTAGCAACTGCTTTTATAAAATAGTTTTCTTTCCTTGAAGGGAAGAAAGTTAACTTTCAAACACAAACGAAAGTAAAGAAAAATCATTGTGCTAGGTGTAGAAGTTTCATCCTGACTAGCGGAAACAAAAGTAAAGAATTTAGTTTGGAATAAAACAGTGGCTCCCTGTACAGCTTTTCACTTCGTCTTCCTGAACTTCATACTTGATCTCACTTGGGGGTGATCCTCCTTAGGAACAACCCCTTTCCCTCTTTCTAGGACAACTTGGTCTAGAAACAACCAAAGATGACTCCTTAAGAAACCAAATGTGTGGGCTTCTCTGGTCTCTGTAGCTGCTACAAGAATGCCAAGAATCTCCCACCACGTGAGCTTGTACAAGAGAATTTGTTGCCTCCCGTCTTTACAACAGATTCCAACTCCATGCCTCAGAGCTTCACTGGGCAGTCCAGGGGGTAGCTTCGTCTTGCAGCCTGTTATTTCCTTCTGGTAGAAACATGCTGCTTCCCAATAAGGACTAAGTGTGGTTTGTGAAAAATCCTGGAACTTAGTTCCATAGAGACAAGGCCCTGGGAAATCTTATGTCCCTGCATACCCTGACTTCTCAGATAGGTTTCAAGCCTGGCTCCTGCTCTAAAATGTTCTATAATTAAGCAACATATTTGGCTACTCATTTCCATTTTATTTTCAACAATCAATTTAAATAGGCAGCAACTACGTGAAAGGAGTAGACCTGGTAAAGGTAAAGATGGATTCGAAATAGCCCCTGTTCTTAAAGACACGACCACCATAATATTTGCAGGACTCACTGCAAAATGAAGATGCAGGGAGACTTGTTTGAAAATTTTGAAGAATTTCAAGACGGCAATAGTAAAGCATTAACTCAAATGTGGGGGCCTTCTAAACATGAGTTACTCTGCAGCTTCACAGGCCTCACGTCAATGAAGCCAACCCTCATAATCTAGTAGATGAGACAGACACAAAAGCAGCTACCTGGTAAAGCAAGAAAGAATGACAGTTATGTTAAATGTTCATACAAGTAATGTGCTGTAGGCATGTAATTCTAAGAAATAAGCAGGTAAAGCACCCAACAGTAGAAAGTGTTTAAACTTGGACTTTGAATGAGTGAAGACACTTTGATAGGTAGACAGTGTGAGAAAATGTATTTTTGTCTGGGAAACAGCAGAAGAAAAATTTGATGGTGTGAAAAGGTTTGCTTGGGTAGAGAACAGGCAGGAAGGTCCCAGGGACTAGAAAGCAGGATGTTGTAGGTGATGGGGTAGTGATGGATCTGGAAAGGTCACTTGTCAATTGCTGGGTGTTTCTGGGTCACTGAATTTCTTGAATTTGGACTTTCTCTTGAATTGGACATACTGGGTCCTTTGGGGGTTTTTAAGTGGGAGAATGGCATGTTCAATTCTAAAATTCCAGGAAAAAAGTAATAACTCCAGTAATTACATGGCAAATGAGTCAGAGAAGAAAGGAAGCAGAAGCAGGGAAAATTATCAGAAAATAGTTAATAAAGCCCAGGGAGAGAAGATGAGGCACTGTGCTACAACTAGAAAGGAGACAGATAAAAGAGACATTTCAGTAGCCCTTCCTCCTTTGAAAACTGGAATTGCCAGGAATTTATCCAATTCTGAAAGAGTGAGGTGAGGTGGGTGGATGGGTTATAAATATTTATGCCGCACTGCTAGAGAACTCAATGCCAGGCTTAGGAAGATTGTTCTGAGACACTGCCAAGCAATGAACAAGGACAGACCTGCACTAACATGCTCTAGGCCAGAGAGCTGTCAGCAAGGTAAACCCACGGATGTCACAGTCAAGAACAGAAGGACCCACCCTGAGCTACCCTCATCACTGTGTATTTGCTCCAGCCAAACTGCCGGGCTGTTGAGGTGTAGAAAGGTCTGAAACATCTAATTCTTAATAGAAGCTCAGGTTCAGTAAAACTGGACAAGCTCCCACAAACTTACCTACAACTTCATATATTTTCCATAAAAGATATTGGAAGCAACTTTTTTAAAAAAATGGATAGATAGGTAGGAACTAGAAAAATAATTTCTAAAATTTCCCTTGCAGGATCTGTTTAAATATCTAAAGCATCACTTTGTTTAGGAGAAATTTGGTAAAATTTTTAACACAAAAATATATGAGAAACACTAAAATATTGGTTTCTTATCCTAGTTCAAATCAAGGTATCCACACTGTGTTAGAGTTGGAACAATTGTATGGAAAGAGCCTAGTTCAATTCTTGGTTCTGCAACTTACTATTGTTCTGATCTGAGACAATTTAGCTTCTCTGAGACTCTATTTCCTTACCTTTAAAATGAACATAATATTACCTGCTTTGCAAACTTCCCAAGATTATTATAGTGGGCAAAAGATGAACAGATACACAACGAGCTTTGAGGGCTCCAAAGGACTCTCAAATCTAATGTGTTATTAACTGTACTACAGACCTCAGTGGTCTCTAATTTTTTATTTTACAGTTTTAATTTACTTCCTTATAGCAAACATGGTCCCAAGAAAAAGTAGAACAGAAACCACTTGAATTGTTGTTGTTTTTGTGCATGTATGCTTTTTGTTGTTGTTGTCATTTTGTTTTGGGGAGGAGCAAACTTAGAGCAAATATTAGCAGACATCATAAAAAGAGACTTCAGAATTCAAGGAGTAAATAGGAAGGCCTGCCAGGCTCTTTGGTGTCTAACCAAGAATGTATGTTGTCTTCTGAGCATATGGGAAATGTTAAAATAAGTGAACCCAACAAATACTTGTAAATCACGTTTCTTCTGTTTCCCTGCCCCCCAACAAAAAAACACTCATAAATCATCCATTTTATGTAAAGCACGGTTGTTACCTCCTACTTGGCTGCTTCTGACTGTGCAAACTGGCCTTGTTAAGTCCAACTGTTCCTAACATAAAGAATTCAGCTGGCTCTTGCTCTGACATGTCTCAAGTTCACTAAGTTCATGCTTCTTCCTCTCCCAGTAGAGAGAAAAGGCCTTGAGGGCAGGGTAGGCTTCTCTCTTGTATCCCCAGATCCTAGTGCAATGCCCAAGACACAGCTAGTGCTTAGTCCATGGCGAAGGAATGAAAAGGGATTAAAGGATTCTCTTAACATATGCACAGCCAGGTTTTCTTCTTCAGATAATTGTCAAACTTTCATGGGTAGATTTTTACCATTATGGCTATTTTTCCAAATAAAGCAAAGACTAACAAAGGCATCATTTTATGTTTTTATAATACAATTCTACCTAATGTACAATTTCAATCTTTATACAGTTGCAGGGAGTATTTAATGGGTTTATACATGTAAAGGGTTTAGCATTTATGTACTATGTCCTCATAAGCCAAAGATTACTGTTAATCCTTGGTTTATGAGAGTCAGTATAGTGACTCTGAAGTCAGATTACCTGGATTCCTATCCAAATTCTGCTACTATTGCTATATGATCCCAAGCATGTAACTTAACTTCTCAATGCCTTGGTTACTTTATCTCTGTAGTGGAGAGAATGATACTCTTCACCTCATAACATTGTCAGGCTCACATGAGATACTATGTGTGAAAATAACACAAGAAAATAGAACATATGCACAGTACTGAGAATACAGTAAACAAAGAATAAATACTAGAAAATAAAGAAAACCCAAGAAACATTTTTTAATCACTTGCTATATATAGGACACTAAGCTTGCTGTGATCAGAAAAAGAGAAACAAGACCTAATCCTGATTCTCATGGGATTTAGATGCTCAGTAGAAAGGATCTCAGTGTCAGGGGAGTAATTGATAACAAGGACAAACTTCCCCTCTATTATTTTCCCAGAGCTCTGGACCAGCACATAATTGAGCAAAAAGGGGTTTATACAGCAGCCACGTAAGTGGACTGTCAAATGTCTCCTAAGACTTTAGCTATTGGATGTTAGCTGGATATAAATAATAAAAATAACAACATCCTGACCATGCTGAAAATTTTATATTTGATCTCATTTGATATTACAACAAAATTGCAAGATAAATATGGTTACCCCTATTTTATAGATTAAAGTTCAGAGAAGATAAATAATTTCCCAAGGTCACATATCAAGTATGACTATGCCTAACTACTCTAACAAACACATAAATGTTTAATGGTACAAACACAGTAGAAGTTTTATTTCTTGCCTACTGGGTTGGTGAACAGGAAGTCAGAGACCCAGGCTGCCAGAAACTCTGTCAACATGGATGGTCTAGCAAAATAAAGAGGGAAAAGAGGATGCAGGAGAGTACATGGCAGATTTAGTGGGCCAGGCCTGGATGTGGTGCATATCACTTGTGCTAAATTTCCATAATCTATAGAATTTAGTCCCACGGTTACACTTAACTCCAGGGAGAAATGGGAAATGTGGCATCTGTTTGGGCCCCTTCCCAATCTGGCCACTTCCCAGCTATAACTCTGTATTATTGAATAGGGAGCAAAAATATCTGTATATCTTCAGCCTCCTCCAGACAAAAAGTGAATGTCAAAGCCATGGGTCAAATCCAAGTCTATCTGACTCCAAAGCCCATACTTCCAAACACTGACAATTATAAGAGCTGCAGATGGTCCCCGTACTGCCCCAAAGTGCTATACATATTTCAAATTATTTCATTCCTCAAAACAACTGTGTGAAATGGTAGACAAAGCAAGCATGACCCAAGAAGATAAAGCAGCTTGTTTAGTTTACTTATAACAATTAGATGAGGGAGTATGTGTTTGATCAGGACCTACATCACCCCAGTACCTGATCTTTTTTTCACTCTTTATTTTATTTTTAATCGACAGATAATTTTATATATTGATGGGGCAAAATGTGGAGTTTTGATACATGTATACACTGTGGAATGATCAAATCAGGCTAATTAGCATATCCCTCACCTCAAATATTTATCATTTCTTTGTGGTGAGAACATCCAAAATGCTGTCTTTTAGCTGTTTTGAAATCTACAATTTTGACCACTTTATCTCTATACTGGAGAGAATGATACTCTTCACCCCATAACATTGTCAGGCTCACATGAGATACTATGTGTGAAAATAATGGAAGAAAATAGAACATATGCACAGTGCTGAGAATACAGTAAACAAAGAATAAATACTAGAAAATAAAGAAAACCCAAGAAACATTTTTTAATCACTTGCTATATATAGGACACTAAGCTTGCTGCAATCAGAAAAAGAGAAACAAGACCTAATCCTTCCCACTACTGTTCCAGCTCTGTGTGTAGCCCTAAAGCCAAGTTCTGAGACCAGTCTCAAAGAATGTCTTCTACCATTTATCCCAGGAGCAGAACTGAGTTGTCCCCCCTAGGATGCCACCAAAGGCCCCAAGACATCCTGGGGACTGTTATTTTGGCCTATATGACACCATCACTAGATTATCTCACTTTCCAGATAGTCCTGAATGTGGATTATCCAGGAATCCCACAACAAAACACCCCACTGAAAGAAAAAGTTTTGGCTTTATACACAAAGATTTAATGTATTTGCAGCTTTGGGAATACAGTATTTTTTCTAAAATGCTTACCATGGAATGGTGACTTTTGTGAAGACTAAAAAGCTATAATTCTATTCATATATTACTTTGAAGTTGAAAACTAAAATTGCATTTACTGGACATAGATTATAAAACCTCTATTTTCAAAGTAACCACAGACCAATTTTTTACAGTGGGTCCTATATCAGAGTAAATTTTATAGTGGTTGCTGTTTCTAAAAGGATTTCATGGCCTTGTGCGTATGAGCTCAGGCTTTGGAGCCAGGTTGCATATGTTGAAATCCCAGCTGTGTCATTTCCCCTCACTATGTGACCAGGGCAAAGGTACTTAATACTAAAGGCCAGTATCTCCCACTCTGCTAATTGGAGACCATTTGAGTGCCTATTTTAGAGTGCAGTTGTGAAGACAGGACTTAAGGTATCTAATGCAATCACTCAGCATAATTCTTGGTCTGTGGTGAGCACTCACCAGATTATGTGAGTTCATTTGGTGCCGATCGATCATAATTCTGAAAGACACAATCTTGAACATCATAATCCCAAATGTTGAAATACTAAACTATCAAAATCTCTAAAGTCTAAAATCCCAAAAGATTAAAATCTCAAATGCTGAAATCCTGAAAAACAAATTCTGGAGAAGGAATTAGCGTGTTTTTGTTGTGGGTAGGATAGTTGCAACATGTTAGTTGCATCATGTTGGGCAGAATTATGAGCTTGTTATTGCCTTTATTTGGTAAATAAGTGTGGTTTAAGGAGATGCATATGGGTACCAAGTGGACCAGGAGCAGACTTGTGGACTTAATTTTAGGTGTCAATGTGACTGAATTAAGGAATACCTAGAAACCTGGTAAAGCACTATTTTAGTGTGTCTGTCAGTGTGTTTCCAGAGGACATTAGTGTGTGAGTCTGAACGACTAGGTGGGAAAGATCTGTCCCCAGTGTTGGCAGGCACCATCCAACCAGCTGGGGGCCCAGAAAGATCGATACAGAAGGCAAATTGGTCTCTCTCTGAGAGCCAGGACAGACTTTTTTCTGACTGTTTACATGGTGGTGACATGTAACAGTTTTTGATCAGTCTCCTCGAAAGATTTAGGCTGTCCATCAACATGTTTCACATAATATGCAGTTATAAAGCTGGGTGCACACGATTACTAAGCATAGTGATACGTGTTCATACATTTCTCTTTTTTTCCTATTTCTTTATGAATATGGTTCATCTACTTGTAATGGTTATACCCATGTGACTGTCGCTGGTACACTTGAGATTTATGCTCTTAAAAATATGTATGCTATCATGGCCTATTTTATTTGTAAAGTGGCTATAAAGTCTATAAAGTGTTCTGTCATGCTTTTATATGTTTCTCAAATAAAGCCCCTTTTAAAAATGTAAATAATGTCTTTTAAATAATTTTTATCATTTTATTTATATTTTAATGATTTTGATTTTTCAAGATTGTGATTTTGTGGATTGTGGATTTTAGACTTTAGAGATTTTAATCTTTAGGAATTTCAACATTCAGGATTATGGCATTTGAGATTGCATCTTTTGGTATTATAGGCCAAACCCAAGCTAATTACATATTTTATTTTTGCATTTATTTTCTTAGATTTAGAACCCCTTGTAATGGATCAAATAGAAATTTCTTCTTTCTAACATTGTGAGCCCATCAATCAATACAGTACTGATGATCAATCTGTGGATGGAACCTGCCCTGCTCATTCTGCATCAGAAGGGTGGCCCCACAGCTTCAGGGGATATATCCCCTCAATTGGATCTATGCTGCTTACCTAGCGTGAATGCTAATTTTCATCTCCCTAACTAAAATGGGAAATGAAGCTTTATAATGCAGCTTTTTAAAGCTCAGTTCTGGGGCCAGATAGGTACATATTAAGTCTCAGATCTCCCTCCCGCTCTGTGTGTGACCTTGAACAAGTCCCTGAACTTCTCTGCTCCTTAGCTTTCCTATCTCTAAATGGGCTTTATAATAATACCATCCTCACTGGCTTACTATGAGGAGTAAGTCTGATATGACACTGTGCAAACACTTTATAAAGATACTGTCTTCTGTGAGTATAGAAATCCTTAACCCTTGCAATGGATTATCATTTTTTCTTTAAATACAGACATGGTAAATGTAAATGTAAAATGGTGCAGTCACTGTGGAAAACAGTTTGGCAGTGACTCAAAAAGTTTAATACAGGATTACTATATGACCTAGCAATTCCACTCCCAGGTATATACTCAAAAATGAAAACATATGTTCACACAAAAAATTGTACATGAATGTTTATAGCAGCTATATTCATATTAAATAATATCCAAAATGTGAAAACAACCCAGATGTCCATCAACTGATGAACGGATAAACACTATCAAATGCTATTCAGCAATAAAAAGAAATGAAGTACTAATACATTGTATGACATAAGTGAACCTCAAAAACTTTATGCTAAGTGAAAGAAGCCAGACACAAAAGGCCATATGTTGTATGATCCCATTTGTATGGAATATCCAGAATAGGGAAGTCTATAGAAACTGAAAGTGGATTAGTAGTTGCCTGGAGCTGGGCGAGGGAAAAGGGGAGCTAACTGATCAGGGGTTTATTTTTAAAGCGATGAAAATATTCTAAAATTAAATTATAATGATGGCATTACATTGTAAACATACTAAAAACCATTGAATTATACAGTTAAAACTGGTCAATTGTATGATATGTAAATTATATCTCAATAAAGCTGTTTACAAGAAATATATGTAATGGTAACTATATCTACTATAGGTTCTTAGCTTAGCTGCCATATTGCTTTCTACATTATACACATGCAAAAAGTAACTGTTGAATAAAAGAACAAATTATAGAAGCCTAACTATCCCACTGAAATTTCCTGTCATTGCCACAGAGCCTCACTCTCCTCCTAGCCACAAATCAAGTTGAATCAAGTGCTGAAATAAACCCAAAGAAGTCAAAAGTAGGGAATATTTTTCCTGCAACTAGGTATTGGTGGAGGAACTAGAGCCCATGCTGCCTGGCTCTTCAGCCTAAAAGAGCAGCGATTTCCCACCCACAAGCACATTCTCTTTCATCCACAACCAGTTTGAAGATTAGAACTTTGTGTACACAGAGTCACCAGACTAAACGATTTTAATTACTTATTCAGTCACAACATCATCATTTTGGTATTTGGTTTTCCTCTGCATTTATGGGTTGTTTGAGGAAAGTAACTCAATTTATTCAATCAATTCAATTCATTCACTCAATTCAAACTCAATTTATATTTATAGATCACCTACTGTGTGCCACAAACTAGTCCAGGTGCTAGATCTACTTAAATTATTGATCAATTTGGGGCATCACAAAACAGAGGCATTTCATTTCTTCAAGATGACTCAGGTGTGTTCGTGAAGATCAAATAGGGATGTTCATTTAATTAAATTAGGGTCTGGTCAGCCATCCAGATTAAGTAGGAATCTTTAGTTGGTTAGACACAGCCTGAGATTTTTAAGCAAATAATGATGACTCTTTAATGTCCACTGAGAAACCATTTCTCATCACTCTGGTCCTGTGTCTTCTAAACACACTAAAGTGTTATTAATCCAAAGAATGTTGAAAGGAACATATTTTCCAAAGAATAACCTGATTTTCCAAAAGCAAATTGCAACTAAAGTTTTCAGCAGAATGAAAAGGGATATGGCACAGAAGGAGACAGCCAGATCCACTGAGGCACCAAACTTCAAACCTTCCTCCTCCTCTGTGCTCTGTTTCACCTTGGCCATACCCTTCAGCTTTCAACTGGCTTCAATTACCTCTAGCTTTAGCTTCAGCAAACAACAAAGTATTGAAAACCCAATTTTGCCTTCTTCAAAGTGCATTACTAGAAAAAGTGAAACGCAAGGCAACAAAGAGCATTTAATCATTAGGATCTTGCCCCTTGCTGTGGTGAAACCACACGGCTTGGCCCACTTCCAAGGCTAGAATTAATGAATGAGCAAGATTCTCAGGGAAAGCCTTTAACTATAGCCTGCTTAGCCCAGAGAGCCTGCCCCTTTATTGCTCTTGGCAGGTCTGCCTCTGTTTCTAATGGATCACCTTCCCTCGGGAACATGCACGGAGAGAAAGGTGCAGCCTTATGAATTCATGTTTCCATTTCTTTTCTTCTCTTTAAAAGCAGACTTCAGGAGATTTAATTATGCTGAAACAGAAAAGTCTTGAGTCTTAAGACTAAGACAGCAATCAATTGTGTTCGTCCTCTGCCATTTCTCATCTCTAGAGAAGTTAGCACTTGCTTGTGGCTATGGTCCTGGGCTACAGTATCTCAGACAATAAATCTTCCCTGAGTTCAGACCTCACAGACCCTTGTAGCATCAGCACCATGAATCCCTCTACCCATCCTCATCCATACTGAAAAGGCAGATCACTGTTATGAGCCCAGAAAGTGCAATGCTGGGCTGCCGTCCTAGGAGTGGGACTTTTGTCAGACAAGCCAAGTTAAGAGCTGTTTGGCTTCTACCCTATCTTCTCCTGATTGCTTCTTTCTCTCCAGCTCCCATAAAGCTGGTGCAGTAAAACAGGCCAGACACTGCATTGTGATATGTGTTGCATGTTGCCACCAAATATCATATCCTTCTTATGTGAATGTCACTCCAATTTGCTTTTGGGAAATTCCCTCTCCCCTCTCTGGGCACAGCCTCACAACTGTCATTGAATCACCCTGACCACCTCTAGCCACACGGTGACACTCAACATAAGCTGGGACCACATATGTTCTCTCCCCAGAGTTTCACTCTTCAGCAGAATGATTGAAAAAAATTGAACACAGTTATATTTTTTTCTTGGGATGGTGAGTGTTTCATCACTTACCCAGCTCCCACTGCCCCCAGCGCACACAGACAGCTGGTGTAGTGACTTGTTCTTCACCCCTCCTTTCTACTCCGTGAGCAACTCCATGGCCTTCCAATAAATTCCCTCTTTGCCTAAGTTAAACAGAGTCAGTTTCTGTTACTTGAAACCAAGCAGCTGCATAATAAGTTCAATTTTTCTCAGTTTAATAAAGCCAACTCAAAGATATAACTAAGAATCTGGTCTCTAAAGATGGACTATGTTTCCACCCCTTTAAGGAAATCTTAATAAATGTACCTTAGACTTGTTTACCACTTTACAGCCTTTAAAGTACTTTCTCACTCTGTCTTTCTCTTTGTATGTGTGTGTGTGTGTATGTGTGTGTGTGTGTCTATGTGTGTATACGTTCACACACATACATGTACATATACATAGAGAAACAGACAGGAACAGAATCAATCTCATTTGAGACCAAAAAAGCAAACAACTCCGTGACATAAGTATCTGTTGCTTGTGGAAATTATTAACCAAAGCACAGATAAAAATTCAAGTGCATTGTTCAAGAAAACAGTGGGGTTATGATAAAAATCCTCAGATTTTCTGGTTCCAGGGCCAAAGTGTTTTTGAACACAAAAGAATAAAACTAAATCTTTTAACACTTATTGATGAGGTATTATAGATGCTTTATCTCATTTAATCCTCTTTAAAACCCTCTAAAGTATTAATAGGCCTATTTTGCACTATGAGGCAAATGGGACTGCTAAGTGAATTGTCCTAGTCTTAGCTAGTAAATTACAAAGGTGAAGGTGAAGTGGTACAAACCCAGGTGTTTTTGACTGTAAAGTCTGTGTCCTTCACCCTACATCATCTTGATTCTCTAAGATGGGGGAAGACAAAGGTCAACAGATTTAAATCAGAATAAATAATTCAACAAATGTTACTTAATAATTTCTTCAATATGAGAGGTGGGGAGGAGGGGAGTAGATCTCTATCACTAAACATAAATCAAAATTAATTCAGAGTAAAGTGTTCCATGATTAAAAACGAAACAATAAACCAAGAAGAATAAAATATAGGCAAGATTTTCCTGATCTCAGGGTGAGGAAAGTCTTTCTAAGCAAAAACACAAAGGAAGCATCTTAAAGGAAATTATTGATATATTTGACTGCATATCAATTAAAAACATCTGTAGCACAAAAAATACCACAAACTGAATTCAAAGACAAACAAAAAAATTTCCAAAATGTTACACAAGATGAATAGTCTTAATGTATAAATGTTTTTCTAAAACAAAGAGAAAAAGAATAAACACTTTAATTTAAAAAAATAAAAAGGCAATAATCATGACTAGCCAAATCACAGAAAAAGCCACATATATGGGCTGAACACATCTAATACAAAAATTTAAATTCACTAATAATAAAAGAAACACAAAGTAAAGAAATTATAGGCTTCTATTTTTCGCTTACCACATTGACAAACGTTTTATTAGTAGTATCAATACTACTATAGCACCAAATGCTGTCAAGGGTGCAGAGACAGTGCAAATTGGTACAACTTCTCCAGAAAACACCTTCATAATATCTATCAAATGCCTTAAACAATGTCCATATAACTTGTCTCGATGGGGAAGAATTTTAAAAATGTATTACTTTTAAATGATAAAATGCTATGAAGTTATTGGGTGATAGGATGATTTTCATCTCCTTTTTACATATCTACAGTTTCCAAATTTTTACAATGAATATGCACCAGACAGTGTGTGGGTATATGTACAAACATTTATACATATTATTATATATAGAAATATAAATATATAACCATAAAATTGTATGTATATAGTTGTATGTATATGTATACATACACACATATAAATATTTTTAAATTTATGGGGGGGAGTGGGGGCAAGGGCAACATACGTAACCTAAACATCTGTACCCCCATAATATGCTGAAATTAAAAAAAAATTTATACATGTTTAATTTTATATGTATTTAAGCATCTGTGTGTGTGTGTGTGTATGTTTAGTGGGAAGTTTAAACTCAATGTGGCATAAACAAGAAATCATTTTATTCTCATCCTATTCTGCCAAATCTCTCTTTTCCCTCCCATATTGACACCTGCGGCATATTCCAGAACTTCTGAACACTTTCAGTTATTTGAAAACTCCATCCTTTTGTTTTAAAATGGAAGTTCTTCCCTCATTCAATACTCTGTCCTGCTGCAGCACCGGGCAGCCCCCTAGATTGTGGGACCTAAAGAGAAGAGGGGGCTGTGGTCTGTGCTCTCTCTTTCTAAAGCTGGGCTGGGGACTGCACGAGCAGGGCAGAATCCAGGACTCCCTGCCCCCTCTCTTCTGGATCTAGCTCTTCCTCCTTGGGGACCAAGAAGAGGATAGATAGCAGAAAGGAGCAGCAGGGTGTGAGGTTCCAAGTTTCACTTTCTTGTTTGTCCCTGCTTCTCTGGGAACACTGTGGGACAGTGGTGCCCTGTGCACAGCGGGGAGGGCTCCGGGAAGGCCCTGCAGGACCCCTGTCCCAGGGCTCCTGGTCTGTAAGATTTGGCTGTGCGTCTGTCTCTCCCACCACTCCAATGTCCCCTTTTGCTGCCTTTTGCTGCTGGGATTTGTACCCGAGCAACGAAGTCACTCTGGAAAAAGACCTCTGCAGCTTACCTGATGTGGGTGGCTGAGAAAGAGAGTTGGAATAAAAAGAAAATGACTAAATGCCTCTTGACACATCCGCTTCCCTTAATTCCTGTCCCCGCGAGCTCTGCCATTATTTCTTGCCTGAATTACTGAAATAGCCTCTGAGCTCCCTGCCTCCCACTCCCTTGCCCACAATCTGTTCTCCGCCCTGCAGCCAGGAGACTCCTAAATCTCACATCCACTTGTTTAAAGACCTGCCAATGAGTTCCTGTTCCCTTAGGATAAGCTCCAAACCTATCAACAGGGGATGTGCAGTTGGCATCTGGCCCCTCCTCACCGTCTGCCAGAGGTGCTTCCTGCTTCCCAGCACACTCTCTACCACCCCCAGTGCTGTCACCTCTTTGCCTAATTAATGCCCCAATCCTTCTTCCTATTTCAGTGTAATCTACACTCCCTCAGGGAGTGCCCCTGTCCTAAGACAAAGCAAGCTCACTCTCTCCTAACATCACCCGTCATACACTCACTACATTATTTTGCAATCACTGGTTTGATTTCTGTGCACTCTAACGGGCAATGCTTTCACTTAAGAGCTGGATTGTATGTGTCATATTTACAGAGGTTTATATCCCCAGGACCTAGCACCTCATCACTTGATCCATGATAATCACTTAACTATAAATAAATTAATAAATTCAGATTGAAGACTACTTCACGGTATCTGTTGGGCTCCTCTGCAAGGCAGAGATGGTACATGCAAGCTGAATGATCAAAAAGAGTTAAATAAAAAGAGTATTTTCAACAGAGTGGGCACAGCTTATGGAAGGCAACAAGGATGGTCAGCATCCTGAGGACAGAGATACTTACCACCCCTGGACATAAAAGAGAAGGCAAGGGAGCTGCAATCACAGCTATGTGGAGAAGGAGGACTGGCCAGAAGCAAACTAGACATGAGCCTGCCGGCCCGGAGGGAGTTAGGGGAATAAAAACTCCAACCTCTCTCTCCTGCCCACTCCTGTTAGTGTCTTCCATGGCCAGAACCACTCCAAAGCCGGACAGCAGGGGAACACAGTGACGAGGTCCATATCTACCAGACTTCCACAGTGCAGGGCAGGGTGGAGACAGAATGCAGTAGATTTGGAGCACCACCAGAAGTAGGTTTCAGCTCTACCTTTCTTTGTATACCCCTCAGTGCTCATCACATATACAGTGTGTCGTAAACATTTACGAAAATGATTGACTACATTGAATTGAATGGAACAGAATTGAACTGAATTGCTCTGAACTGAATGGAACCAACCAGACTGTTGAACAGTTTCCAAGTCAGGGGTTATCTCATCTTCAAGTTATAAATCAGGAAAATTGTAACCCTGATTTCTGATACACTCACTCCAAGCCTCTTAGTTTAGCAGAGTTTGGAACACACAACATCCTGTGTTCCAAGCAATTCCGATGAAGCCTGCAGTTTACTGTTATATGACATTTCATATGATTTGGTTTTATTTTTAATTACTGGGTCTCCCTTTCCCCTAAGCTTATAGAGCATGATTTAGGCAAAGAAATACTGTTTACATTTGCGGTTTCAAACCCAAAAAGGTAATTAATGGTGCAGGTTTATATATGTGCATTTAAAAGAATAAAAGTGCAACTTTTACTTGGGATTTTTTCATGCATTTAGCAGCAGCATCTGTAAAGACCTCCAGGTGCCGGTATTGGCTTGCTCACAGCAGCAATTTGTGAATTATCCAGCTGGTAATTCACCCAATGCAGCTTGTCAGAGCACAGAGCCATCTGAACGGCAGCTCATGCTGGTGCAGGTGACATGCCAAAGGCAAGTCGCTGGCATCCATTAGGAGGGCAGTTAACAGAGTCCTGGAGTTAGAAGAGTCTCTCAGGCTGACTCATGATGACTCTAAAATAACCTGCCAAAAAATCAGTTATCTTAGTGGAAAAAAATTGCTAGACTTTTGACTTCAGGTAACAACCAGATGATAGGGTTGTCCCCTGCTTAACCAGTCTTGAAATTTTAGCATAGATCTAACTTAAGGAAAATGACATTAAAACCCAGAAATTAAACTTGAACATAATACAAACAGTTGGACTGGAGGGTCTTTTACGATTCCAGTATTGGGGACAGAACTCAAATTGTCTGCTGTAGGAGAACTACCTTTTGTCAGACTTTTCGTATTATAATGAAAATCATAATAACAATTTCACTGACAGTTAAAAATGTTTCATGCAGTCAAATGCTCTACCCCTGAGCATTTGACTGCATGAAACATTTGTATACACAAGGAGTGCAATGCGCACTACCCGAAGGATGGACATATTTGAAACACGGACTTCGGTGGGGGGGGGAACCAAGGGCAACACACGTAACCTAAACATATGTACACCCATAATTTGCTGAAAAAAAAAAAAATGTTTCATGCAATTAAATCATTCTGTATTATAGCAGCTGTACATAGGCTAAAAATAATCTACCTTGATGTCAGAATGTTCTCTGAATCTGAACTGATAGGACAAATATAAAAAATACCTCACAGAATTAGTGTTTTATACAGTCAACCATAAAACAGCACGATGACTTGATCAGTTGTGTCACATATAGAAACCCCCCAAAATCGCAGCATTTACTGAAACCTACCTCATTTGCTCATTTTAACAGAAAAAGTGATTTTAAATTTGTTTCAAATAGCATAAAGTGGTGTACAGAATTGAAAATGATAAGAAGAATCTTTAAACCAGAAGTACAGATTGTACTATAATGAAAGCAATTCAAAAATTATTAACCCCCTGGAAAGTCCTGAGAGAGGTATTAGAGCCACAAAAACAAATGCAGGAGGTAAGAACTAACTTGAAAGACAGCCAGGTGAAGATCCACAGGAGGTCTCTGTTAAACCCACCAATGACCCCTCCAGAAAACCCATATTTGGACACTTACCACGACAGAAAATACTGAAGGTCAGACTTAAACAGGACCAAACAGGTGAGACTCTCCCTGTCTTCCACAACTTCTCCTTCTTGACTCAACACACTGGAGGGGAAAGAAGGGAAAGAGAAACCCCAAACCCCAATAAGCAGTGCAGTAAGTGGGGAAGGGCCATGTCTCTTCATGGTTACATGACCATGAACTATAGCCCCGACCTGACCTTGGTGGGGGGAAATAAACTCTGATTAGATATGAGATTGAAGATTTAATTTAGACCAGATCAGATTTTTTCAGTACCTGAAATGAGACATTTTTTTCTGCTGAAAGTGACTTGGCAGCCATGGGATTTTCCTAAGATATTATCACAGGACAGGGAAGAAGGAGTCAATAGATCAGAGAAGGCAGCAGGTAACAAAAAAATATATATATATTATTTCCTCTTTGTGCCAAATTAATACAATTAAGAAAATGGTTACCATGGTACTAAGAGTTTACAATCCCAACATCCAACATTAACATCAATGTCCTCTGTCCCGACCCCTCCCACATACACACAAAATATTTTAATAGGCTCCCCAGGTGGGCTACATGCCCTCATTGGGCCAATCCCTTTCTGCAGGGAAAAAAGTTTCTCTGGTTGGTCAGTCTGAGTCATGCACACATTCATGAATTAAAGACCAAGCTACAATATCAATGGTCCTACTGGCCCTACTATAATCAAATAGAAGGTCAAGGAGGATTTATCAAAAGGAAAGGACGCCGACAAAGCAAAAAAACCCAAAACAAATATGGGATTTACTGCACCAATGTGTGGCCTATCACGCCAGCTGACCCGTATTTTCTGGTTCTGTTGTCAGGTGTCAGTAATCCTCTCATTCTGCCTTTTAAATTAATCTACTTTTTTAACGTTTTCCTTTTCCTTGAATAGTAGGATTGATTAAGGGAATCAGGAGCAGGACATCAGTGAGGCAGTGTGAAAGTGGGGCAGACATACGACCAGCTGGCTTACATTCAATTCCCAGCTCTTCCAGGACCCTGTACTACTTAGAGCAAGTCAATTCTTATTCCCAAGCCTTAAAACTCTTACAAAATTAGCCCAACAGGGAGGAAATATAGCCAGCCAACAGCCATGTAAGTGGCCTCAAATACAATTCCATACCTTCAAACCTCACGACTCCTAAAAATTTTTAAAAATTAACCTAACAAGGGAAAAAAAAACAGTCAACAGTCACACAAGTGACCTCAGCAACGACTTAATTATTTGATTTTCCTTTGATGAATAAATATATAATCTACATTTCTGTCCATTCATTAAAGATAAAATCAAGGAACCTAAAACTCACCTTATTTTCTTAAACAATAAAGATGTCCGCTTGTTTCTATATAGTAAATGGCTCAGGTACAGGTATAAATAGAACAAAAAGAAAAGGGTAGAAAGACAGACGGAAACAAAAAACAAAATCCCAAGAAAAAGGCAGAGGCAGGGGCAAGCATAATCAAGACAAACCCGGAAAAACACAGCAGGGTCACAGGAAACAAACCGGAAAAGTGCAAGTAACTGACGTCTGCAGAATAGGAGCGCCATCTTGTGGAGCATACGCATTCTGCAGCTGAGGGCTTCTGACGCCTTTTTCCATTTTCTCAACTATACAGTAATTGCAAACAGTAACAGCACCTTCCTGGTACTTTTCCAATGGACTGAGTGAAATTAAGTAGAGGGATAGGACCAGCGTATGAACTTCAGGTCCCCAATTCTCACTAAGGGAAATAATGGATCATAGAATGTCTTCAAAACGTTAATAGTATGAGATACACCTGAAAACATTCAGAACAAATCTAAAGACAATGAAATTTGTAAGTAAAGTTGTCTTAATCTTAAGTTTCCTGTGGCCTACTCCTGTTTCATTTACTTCAATTAATTCATTTATTTATTTGGCCATGAATATTTATTGAGCATATGTTATATACCCCAGACACCACTGCAGTTTGTGTGTGGGGTAGGGGGGAGTGTTGCATGATTCCACTTATATCGAATGTCCAAATAGGCAAACCCATGGAGACAAAAATTAGATTAATGTTTTCCTAGGTCTGAGGTGTTGGGAGTGAATAGAGGGAGTGATAGCTCACGGGAACAGTCTTTCATTTGGCGGTGACGAAAATGTTTTAAAATTGATGGCTGTGGTGGTTACAAAGCTCATGAATATACTAACAAACATTGAATTGTACACTTTAAAGGGGTGAATTGTATGGTACATGAATTATATCTCAATAAAGCTATTGTAAAAACACATCTGTAAAGGTAATGCATTGGAACTAGTTGGGGCATTTTTGAATATATGTATATAACATAGGTAAAAACGTGCATTGGTAGATATTTGTACACACTGCTTGTTAAAATATGTGAATACATTCCATTCTCTGAAGGAGTCGGCATTGCTTGGCCTGTGTACCACATAGATTAACCCAGGAATATGATAGAACAATTTTAATTTATTTCAATCCCAAAGTCAAACAAATGTTGATCCTTGGCAGGGTGAACTCAGGTAACTAAGCTGTTTTGTGAAGCTGCCAGATACCACTTTGGGTAGGTCCTGGGGGCACAGCAGTGAACAAGACAAAGGACCTGCCCTTATGGCACTTTTGTTCCAGCAAGAGATAGATAATAGAGAAATAAGTCAGTAAATATGAAGTGCCATGTGATATTAAGTGTTATAATGCTAAATAAAGCAGTGTGGCAGACAGGAAGTGGGGAATGAGGGAGGATTGCCATTTTGTATGGGGTGGACGAAGTGAAAACTGAGCAGGGACTTGAAATAAGCAAGGGAGAGAGTCATATGACCATGAGGGAAAATAGAGCCAAAGAGGGCTAATAAATGAGGTGCACGGGCGCTAAAGTTGGACACACCTGAGCTAGAATCCCAGCTCCACCATTTACCAACTCTGTTACTTGATCTCTCTAAGCTTCAATTTCTTCAACTACAAAATGAGAATAATAACGCCTTCTCCAATGTTGTAAAGGTTAAATGCACATAAAGTGCTTTGCACAAGCCAGGCGCATGGCAAATATACAGTAAACATTAGCTAACACCTATGACAGTTTGACTCTGTGCATTTATAGTCAGATATTTAAAAATAGCTTTTTGATTTGTTTGTTTTATGGGATTTTCAATAAAAATAGCTAATAGTTATTGAATGCCTAGT
Organism: Propithecus coquereli; assembly: GCF_000956105.1. Classification (NCBI taxonomy): domain Eukaryota; kingdom Metazoa; phylum Chordata; class Mammalia; order Primates; family Indriidae; genus Propithecus; species Propithecus coquereli. The sequence goes on from NW_012148030.1 coordinate 586,373, forward strand.
CTATAAGCCTTACATTAAATCTTCACAATATGTCAAAAAGAGGTAATATTATTCCATTTTACAGGTAAGAAAACAGAGGTCCAAAGAAGTTAAGTAGTTTGTTCATCCAAAATTTCCTTTTGAAGAAGAAGTTTTTGAAAAAAAATTAGCTTTTTCAAAATGCTTGGATTTTTGGCCACATTATCATATATAGACTTTTACCTTGCAAAGAAATATTCAAGTCATTTTGATTTGACACGATATCGTACAGAAATGCTGCATTCCTATAGAAATCTTCTTTCAATAACTCACATCGTTGATTCTGTTCTTCATAAATTTTAACTATCTGTTATCATGGAGATAAAATTTTGGCTAACACCTGTTCCTGCAATAACAAATGCACTTTAGAATGATATGACAAATACCTGGACAAATCCACACTGAATACCTCATCATTCAACTTTTAGCATGTTACAAAACTGGCTATGCTGTGTTGCATTTGCACAAATATAGTTAAAAGTACTTATAACTTGTTGCAAAGTGTCACTTAAAATAGCAGCTTTAGCACAGAGATTTTTCTGATACAAGATACAATGAAAAGAAATGAGAGCATCTGGATCTGTTAATACTTTATCTGTGCAATAAACCCTTCATGTTTTCCTGTCATGGAAAGTGCGTCTTCTGTACACACACTCATTAAATTTACCAAATTAAGTCCAACTTGATGAAATTTATCTTGAAAGTTGTTGAAGGTATCTCTTCCCTGTGTTCTGTTCTCAAGAGTGCCCAAAGAGAGAGGGAAGATGGCCGATTAGGGGTGACCTCCTGGCTCTCTGCTCCCAGAGTGCGAGGTGAAAAACGTGGACACCCACAAGCGTGTGAGGCGCTCCCCTGCAGGATTGGCTTCGTGAATCTACAGAGAGGCAGCAAGGGACAAGCAGCCCCGCGGATAGAGCGGGGCGGTTTTGCACCAAGGAGACAGAGCGCACCCTAGAGAGTGTCCAGTGACCAAGGAGGCCGCTCTTCAAGCTGAGACACGCGCTCACCTTTCTGCTGTGACTTGGTGGCCGGAGCTGCCGGCCAAACGGACAGATTCCACTGCGGGAAGGGCCGAGTAGAGAGTGAAGGAGACTGTTTTCCCAGTGGAGTCCTGTAGCCTCATTTTTGCGGTGACTTAGCGATCAGCGCCTCCTCCCAAGGAATTAGTTCCCCATCCTTGGCAGTGCGGAGGAACAAGGGAAGCTGTTCTCTGGACTGTGACCCTGTGGGGGAGGTGGATGACCCTTAAATACGATCTGACCACCGATATTGCATACTAAAGGGACTGACCCCACATCCGCTGGGGTGGAATAGCAGGACAGGCTGCTTTTGGGTCTGGGTCCCTCAGGGGTCTTAGGCCGGGCTTCTCTAGCATCCCTGAAGT
>NW_012148030.1:587824-644538 GCF_000956105.1 Propithecus coquereli
GAGGTCCAAAGAAGTTAAGTAGTTTGTTCATCCAAAATTTCCTTTTGAAGAAGAAGTTTTTGAAAAAAAATTAGCTTTTTCAAAATGCTTGGATTTTTGGCCACATTATCATATATAGACTTTTACCTTGCAAAGAAATATTCAAGTCATTTTGATTTGACACGATATCGTACAGAAATGCTGCATTCCTATAGAAATCTTCTTTCAATAACTCACATCGTTGATTCTGTTCTTCATAAATTTTAACTATCTGTTATCATGGAGATAAAATTTTGGCTAACACCTGTTCCTGCAATAACAAATGCACTTTAGAATGATATGACAAATACCTGGACAAATCCACACTGAATACCTCATCATTCAACTTTTAGCATGTTACAAAACTGGCTATGCTGTGTTGCATTTGCACAAATATAGTTAAAAGTACTTATAACTTGTTGCAAAGTGTCACTTAAAATAGCAGCTTTAGCACAGAGATTTTTCTGATACAATGAAAAGAAATGAGAGCATCTGGATCTGTTAATACTTTATCTGTGCAATAAACCCTTCATGTTTTCCTGTCATGGAAAGTGCATCTTCTGTACACACACTCATTAAATTTACCAAATTAAGTCCAACTTGATGAAATTTATCTTGAAAGTTGTTGAAGGTATCTTTTCCCTGTGTTCTGTTCTCAAGAGTGCCCAAAGAGAGTAACTCTTCATAGTAAAGAAATCTTCTGTTATGACCCGAATGAGGTATAAAATCTGCACCAAATAAGTAGAATCAGTTGATTCATCCAAAGTGATTGAATAATATATATTTTCCTTTTGAAGCATTGCATGAAGTTGTTCTTTTAAGTTGAAGGCTAATTCATGCTGCCAATCAGTTATGGTTCTCCTTGAAAGAGGCAGTTGTTTGTACTTTGATATGTTATCAGAGTCTAAACATCCTGCAACTTTGGCAATGCATTCTTTCACAATTTCTACAACACTGAATGGCTTCTCTTTTTTCCCAAGTATATAAGCTACTTTATAAGCTGTTTCAGTGGCATTATTTCAAGATCTTATTCCTTCTTAAAAGAATGTGTTAGCTTTTGCCTTTCATCTTTTAATTTCTGCAATACAACCTTTCATGTCTCTCCCTCTAAAATATTTGTGGTCCTTATGAGTATTATAATGCTGATGAGCATCGAATTTCTTTAATGTTGATATTGCAGGATCACAAAGCAAGAAAAACATCTTATCTTTAGCAGAAACAAGATAATATTGCAATTCCCAATCCTCATTAAAAAATCTGTTTTCTTCCTTCAGTGCTCTCTTGGTCTTCTTTGACATGATGGGCTGTTAAGCAGACAGAATTAAAAAATTCTGTCAAGCTGTGCCACTATTCACAAATTCCACTTTGAACAGAAGCACAGTGCACCATTGTCAAAAGCTGATGACAGACTGGCGTACTCGCCCCCATAAACTCTCAGCAACCAGCCTCATGTGGTAGTGGTGCCAGTCAGGTGGGGGGAGTTAGAAGTAAATCATGAGCATAGTAGCCCTTATATCTTACTAATTAATTTAGCTAATTACTACTTAATTTAGCCCTTATATCTTACTAATGTTCTAACAGTGTCGATCAATCTGGGAGGATTATGTTATTGAAACTTATTTTATTCTTTGGTATTTTAAATACATTCATTTAAAAAAATACAATGAAAATATAAAAATGAACAAAATGTATCAATAAAAATAAAAGGATTTGTTCTGTAAAATTTTGATTCAGTCAAAAGGCCGCACTTAAGGACCTAGAAGGCCACATGTGGCCTTAACCTTAAGACCACAGGTTCCCCACGCCTGGGCTAAACTGTTTTTATCCTTCTCTGTATCCAAAGAAGAGCCAAGTCTTCATGTTTTATCACTTGGAGGGAGGTTAATGGCTTTTTTGTTACAAGGCCAAAAAGTGTTTTGTTAGGTCTGTTGTAGTGAACAACTCCAGGGATTGCCATCCACATCCTGATCTAAGTGAGTGGCATGCTCTAGAGTTTCACAGTTATACCTTCATTGCTGTATGTGATATTCTACTGTCTGGCACACAGAGGTATTTCTTTCCCAAAGTGAGACATTCAGGGGAGGAAGAGAACAGGGGAGGGGCATGTGGCTTTCCCTGTGATAGAAGATGGAAAATGTAGCTTGGGGGAGATTCTATGAGTGGTAGAACCTCCTCAGCTCCACCCCAGGGCCCCCAAATGGCATGCCTTTTCCTATAGCATCTTGAGGATGTTAAAGCATGGACTACTAAGAGCCATCATCAGGGTTTATCTGATCCTTATCTGATCCTTGGCTTTCAAGGAACTTCATGAGCTTAGACAAGGACTAAATGCAAGGAAACCTTTTCTAAGTCCTTCTAGACTTATTAGAGCCCCTAGAATATTCTCCCAATCTTGAAGTGGGAAAGGCACCCCACAATGTGGTGTACTGTGGGACAGGCTGAAGCATAGAGGTTGGATTTTTCGAATTGATATTTGATTTACAGACATAAATGCAAGTGGCATTTCTTACCACTGAGTGTTGGATAGTAAAATCTATACTATTATGCAAGGCCAACTCTGAGTTCCTAAATTCCCATCACATTGTCTAGCACTCTGTAGATCCACTTTGTAGATCCACTACGTAGACTAGCACCACACATTTATTCATTCGTTCAATGAACTTTCAAAGAGCAACAGTGTGTGCCACAGGCAATATCTAGTATATACCCTACATTTCAGGAGATGACATGCTCACTGTTAGAACTGCCAACCCTGTACCCAGAGAAAAGCCCTTGGCCATAGTATGTGGTTGCCTGATCTTGCCCTATGGGCCCTAGATAATGGGGCAGGTAAGGATACCTGACTTATGCTGGACCAATCAGATTCTCTCTCTTGAGAAACTTAATAGATGCAACATTGTGACCTGGAGCTAAGTTGTGTTAATGGAAGAACTTTCTATTGCTCGTGTTTCTTTTCAGTTTATTGAAAACATCATGCTCTTTCCCACACCAAACCTTCACTTTCTCTCCTTCTCTAATTGAATGGCTGTTTCCTCATACTTCCAGTTTCTTCTTAATTAACACTTCCCCATCTCCCTGCCCACCAGCTCATGCTACCCAGTTAGATAACATTGTCCCCACCCATAATTCTCTCTTACCAGACCCTGATTTTTTCCTTCATAACCCTTATACCAGTTTGAAAAGTTGAATTAATGTATTGTTTTTTATACTAGAGCCAGAAAGATGATGGCCTGCTGAAATTCTCTGCCAATATCCTCAGATTATTATCTGTTTCCCATTACAGAGCATATAGGGATTTGTAGACCTACCACAGTAGTCAAAGGAGAACAACTTCCAGGTATAATCTGGGAGCTTCATTCCCTTTAATCCCCCCAAAATTATTTTTTGATTAATTTCTTTGTTGCAATATTAAATACTTCCTTCTTCCCCCCACCCCCTTCACAGCCCAACTACCCAGCACCTCAGAAGCCTAGATTTTATAACTCTGCTATTGGAATACATTAGACTCCTATTAATCTAAAATATAAACACTTTTTTAGATTTATAGCCAAGATGATTTTTATTTCTAACCCTATGACCTATATATTTGCCATTACATATTATTTAATGACTAATTCTAATCATTGCACCTTTCTGTTCTTAATTTTCCCTTGATGTTGTCTTCTTTAATCGTCTTTGCCCCATAACCATTGTTTGATGCCAAGAACTATAACTTAATGCAAAGCACTCATGGCCTGTTCACTCCCCCATTGCTACCCCATGGAAAAGAAGCCTCAGTAATTCTGCATGGGTCAAAAAGAGACTTTCATTGTTTCAGCAGTAATTATGATCTTTTAGTATAAGAGGCAAACCATATTCCTTGGGAATATGAAAAAGGGATTCTGTGATGAGGCTTAAGCTATCCAAGTGGGATTATAGAACTAGTTTCAAATATTTGGAGCCAGGGATACACACATACACACACACACACACACACACACACACACTAGTTTAATTGAGATGGTAATAGAAAACACTAATAAAATACCCATGTGCTTATTATTGGTCAGATTCCATAGTCACAGCCTAGGGTATTATAATTCCTATTGACTCCAGTAGAAATCGTGCCAAAACAACCTATCTCATTGCCTTTGTGGGTATTGGTGTTAATGGTATATCTGCCTGAAGTTTATTCTAGGAAGAAAACAAAATGGCCTTAGTAACCAGGGGTTATGTTTCAAAAATAGACCATTTAGACCTAAAGTGGATAATTGGTAATGGTGGTTCAATCTAAGACATGTGAGAATTACTTCAATGGACAATTCTGAAAAGTTTTAAAAATTAGAGTCAACAGGAAAAAGAAGAGCCACAATACTAAGAAAAAATAAAAAGCAGAGTGTTATGAGAGAAGGAAATGAGGGGACCAGCCAAGAACCAGGACACATCAAAGGGAAATGACACGGTCAAGGTTAAAATTACTCATACTCTTTCTCCTTCTCCCCCTCCTATTACTAATGCCAATATTACTACTAAAAATAATTGACGGCTGGGCACGGTGGCCCACACCTATAATCCCAACACTTTCGGAGACCCAGGCAGGGGTTGGAGACCAGCCTGAGCAACAGCAACACTCCATCTCTACAAAAAATAGAAAAATTAGCCAGGCATGGTGACATGTGCCTGTAGTCCCAGCTACTCAGGAGGCTGAGGCAGGAGGATCACTTGTGCCCAGGAATATGAGGCACTCTGGGAGGTGAGAAATGGGTGTTTGCTGTATTATTCTCTGAACACGAAACTTTTAAAAGTTCCATTCTTCACTCCATCAATACCTTTGAATAAAATGAGAGTGACATGTATAAAATGGCAATGATGTGTCACGTAGGGATGCTGGTGGTGCTGAATATAGATATTCTTTTGAGTAGCACTTTTATCTTTAGGGCTCCTTAATATTATTACTTCATCAGTTTGGCCACTAGATGGGAATTAGAATTTCCTGGCAGGAATGAGAGGCTCTGGGAAACCTAAATGGCAAATAAGCAATTAGTATTATAATTAGATTAAAGACTATTTATTACCATGGTTAATGACAACAGATAACCAATTTTGTGCTGCAAAAAGAAATTGCAAATGTTTAATACTTTCCTTGTAGCTTGTTGTTAAATAGCTACATAGCATTTTTAATTTGTAGAATATTTAACTGTGATGTTGAAATAGCAAAATTATTCTATAAACTTACTCAAAACTTTATTCAGTTTTCCTATTTTAAAGCAACCTTAATAATAAATAAAACATAATAAATTTGTTTCTTCTGCTCACCATTTTAATAACAATAACAAACGCATTAAATGGTATATATGAAGTGCTATTCTAGGAGCTTTGGATATCTTTTAAATATAAAGAAGGATACAATCTTAGTTACTCTGAGAATTGGTTGACTGACTTGGTATGTTCCTTTGGAAATCCATAAAATGGTTTTTATTGAAAAGCATAGCATCCATATTTTTAACTTTCACTCAGCTGCTAAGGCATTAGAGTCTAGATTTAGTATTCGAGTCATTCTTTCCATTCCATGCTGTGTGGATTTGCTGAAAAGAGTAGTATCACAGGAGAGTTTTTATTTTTAACTTAAAGGATATTTGTGATAACAGTAATGCCACCTGCCACAGATGCACCTTAGGCTCCACTGACTGATCAGCGGTCTGAGAGCCTCCCTGAGCAGGTCTTCTATAGCTGATAGGAAGCTGGCATCCAAACTAGTCAGTGGTGGGTGACCTGCTGATGAAGGGACATATGATTGTGTGGGGCGGGGGGGGGTTGAGTAGGTCAGTTGTAGAATTAGAAATGCCATTTATAGTGACTTTTGCTAGTTTTCTTTTTTTCTCACTGGGCAGGGAAAGTCCCATAGTTATTTCCCAAAAAATATTAGCAAGTAAGGAGGAGGTGATTAAGCAGCTATTAGTGGGACTTCAGCAATATCAAGGGTTTGGAATTAGCTACTGAGTATCTATTTGAACACAAGGTGTTTTCATTTGCACATATGGAGTGAAAGTACTGACTAAGGATGTTCAGCAAAACAGCTTGAATAGCTACTGATGTCGCAGCCTTGGTTGGCAAGAGAGACTTAAGAGAGCTGAGAGCAGGCGTTGATCAAGGGGTATAAAGAATAATGTGTCTGTGTTTTATAAAAAACTCTTCTATTGAGATATCTCCTCACAATGTTTAAGGCTGAGGGCCAGGGATATTATCCTAGTTACAAGGTCATTTACTAGGGAAAAAGGCAAAGATAGATGTGCCATCCTAGAAATTCAGAAGAACAAATTCCATGATTCTGTATTTGTGTACACCTGAGTATGGTAAGGTTTGGAAAAAGTCCTTTCAGTGTACTCTATCACAGTTCGCTGACATTCATCCCTAGGAACCCAGAGTTTTGAAGGCGCTCTAAAAATTTCCAAGAAATATGGTAGAAGAGGGAAATTTTTTTCTCCATTGTGTCACATGTGTTCAACCCAAGCATCAAAGAGACTGGATGGATTAGCCAATGGCAATTTTACTAAGATGCCATTTCATGAGCACCTACTATGTGCTAGAAACTTTGTGTACAACATCTCTACTTCTCAAAACAAAATTTATCTCATTTTAATATGAAGACACATAAACTCAGAGAGGTTAAATATATTGGCCAAGAATACAATGTTGAAGAATTGTTATTTAACTAAGGTATGTTTATTCTACGAGGGATCACATCAGTTTGCTGTACCTAGTGTCATTAATTGAGCAGAAATCTAATTGCCTCCCTCCAAATAAACACAATATATATTATTTAAATTAAACCTGTTTCTTCTATAAGAAACACAAATAATTTTCTTTTAGTGTACTGCTGATGGGGTAGAGCAGATATTTTCTTCAAATGGTGCTCTGTGCCTTTTGTGAGAATCTTGAGCAAGATTACAAACAGTGGTATCGTTAATCATGCAAGTTGTTCCCATCTGTAAAATGTCAACGAATTACATTCCTTGGAGTGTAAGTGAGAATGGTCATCTATGGCATTATATATTGTGAACGGCTCTAAATTAGTGTGAAACCACCTATTCTTAGTGATCATGACACTGCCAGGAAGTAATGGGGCGTTTAATTGAAAATAGCAGAGAGTATCCAGATATTCGATGATTGCTTTTGTAATGTATTATATAATTTGGACAGGAGGAATATTCTATTTTAAAATTATTTTCTTAGGCTTGTGTAAAAATGATTTTTCACTCCCTTGGTTTTCTTAGGAGAATAAAAGAAGTAGTAGAGATGCTGTCTGCTAAGCAAGAAAAAAAAAGCCCAAGGTTAAAATGTTGGGCTGTATATGCAAATATATATAATAGCCAACCTGCTATATCTTACCATCACTTTCTCTCACGCATCTCTTTGTTTATATTTGCTGTGTTCCAAGTATTTAATAATCCATTAACATCATTAAATCATTTTTATTCAAGATCAGTTTATGGATCTCTGTTTCTTTAGGGCCAGTTATTGGGGCTGTATTAGCTTTCTTTGGTCTGATTCTACATGATCCTTGTAGCCTCATGTTGGTGTCTCTGCATTTAAAAATGTCACCCTTTTCAGTCTTTACAAACTTATTTCAGTAGGTAAAGACCTCCTTCTGCTGGGTCTCCAGATGGATGAGACTGCCTTGGGGACTGTGGGTGAGCACTGGAACCAGGTCAAGAGGCTGCGGTCCGGTCGATGGTCTAAAACCCTGTTGCCAGCGGCATGGGTGGAAGATGCTTCTGCCAAGTTCCTGGGTGGATAGGACTGCCTCTGGGGCCTTGGTCAAACCGGGCTGAAGCTGGGTCATAAGGCTGCTTCTGGGTATGCAGTTGGGTTTGTGGTTGATGGACCTGCTACTGGGGGCACATGTAGGCTTGGATTCTGCCTGCTTCCCAGACAGATGGGACTGCCTCAGGAACTGTGTATGCCTATATATGCTTAATATCCAAAAAAAGTAAGGTTTAGGAGACTGTCTTTGATTTTTATGTCCTGATTTTTTGTACTATAGTCAGAGAATGTAATCTACATGATATCAATTCTTTGCAATTTATGGGAACTTGTTTATAACTTGTTATGTGATCAATTTTTGTAAACTTTTCATGTATACTTGAAAAGTATTAAATCCAGTGTGTTGTTTTGTTCAAATCACATTGTCTTTTGAATGATTAGTTTTCTTTATCCATAAGTTTTTGAGCGAAATGTGTTAAAATCACGTACTATGATTACAGCTTTATTAATTCGTCCTTCATATTATAATACATTTTTCCTTTCATTATTTTAAGGCTGCTTTGTTAAGTACATAAATATTCTTGAGTATAGTATCACCGTGGTAAGTTAGTTTTTACCAATAGGAAATCTTTCTCTCCTTGTTTAGTTTATTGTTTGAACTTTATTTCATCTGCTATTAGTAGTACTTAATCTTTTTTTATTTCTATTTCCAATTTCCCTGGCACATCTTTACTCAGAATCTTTTTACTAAACTTACTCTTTTTTTGTTTGTTTCTTTGAGACAGAGTCTCACTCTGTCACCTCAGCTAGAGTGCAGTGACATCATCATGGTTCACTGCAACTTCAAATTCTTGGGCTCAACCAATCCTCCTGCCTCAGACTCCTGAGTAGCTGGGACTACTGGTGCATGCCATCATACCTGGCTTATTTTTCTATTTTTTGTAGAGACGGGGTCTTCCTCTTGTTCAGGCTGGTCTCCAACTCCTGACTTCAAGCAATCCTCCCACCTTGGCCTCCCAGAGTGTTATGATTACAGGAGTGATCCACCATTGCCCAGCCTTAAACTTACTGTGTCTTTGTGATTTGGGTATGTCTTTTCTTAAGAGTATCTAACTGGACAATTTTTTTCTCTGACCACGTCTATCTTTCAACAAATCAGCTTAATTTTATTTTCTAATTTGTGGGATTGTAGTTGTTTCAGTGGTTACTTATAATCTTTTAACCCACATATAAACTTACCTTTATATTTTAGTTAGCATTTATAGATTTAAACAGTCTCTCTATCCTTACCCAGAAATTGACGAGGACCTAAATAATTTAACTATTCTCTGAAATCTCCCACTCCATCTTCCTTGTTACTATAAATATTTGTAGTTCCACTTTGTTTTTGAACACAAAACTTAATTATTACTTTTTTTAAAGTAAAGAACAAATCTCTTTATGTATAGTTACTTTATCTTATAAAGGTTTAATTAAAACTAGGTCATATAATCCATGAACCCTCTTAACTGAGTGTATATAAACTATCATGAAAACTTGGGAAGGCTGAAATGACTCTCCCGCCTTCAGGAGAATCTTCAACTTCCCCAGCTTATCTACCGAATGGTGACAGACAGGCTGAGGGACATTAAATGCAGGCACTTCTCGCTTAGCACAGCAGCACAGGACAGCAAAGAAAATGCGCAAGCTGAAACCGTGCAAAGCAAACTTAATCAATGGGAAAATTGTAATTGTTCTTTAAAATTTTTTGTCAAAATATTACCAGCTAGCATTAATCACATTTGTCTGAGGCCTCAGGAATAGGAAAATTCGGTGTGGGGAATAGTTTTAAGAACACCAGTCATGGTCATTCAAGAATGTCAGAGCTAAGACAAAAGAAGTCGCTATGAGATTTAAGCATAGATGGGAGAATTTTTGTGATGAAATATGTCAATAGGAACTGCATGGAGACTCTGCTTACTCTAAGCAATGGTGAATTTACTGTAACTTAGCCCTTGTGATAAGGATGGAAAGAATCTGGACCATATGGAGAGGTTCTTCCCCAGAGGTCCGACCGGGTCTCTGGTGTCACACAGAAGCGTTGAAGTGGTTTCCTCAGGACTCGGTGTATGTTGACCTTACCCTAGTGCTCCACCATGACCCCAGAGCCCCAGCTCTCTTCAGCTGACATGAGTGCTCAGGGGACATGTTAGAATAGCACTGACATACAGTTATTCCTCCCAAAGATATGGTATCAGATAAAAGGTCCAGCTTTCCTCTCACCCCTAAAATCTATCACATAATCAGTCTCCTCCTCCTCTTAATATAAGCCTTGTCCACCTGTAAGATCACTGGTATTCCAGGGAACAGCAAACCCCTGACGTAACTTTGTCCTGTGTTACCACCCGATCCCACTAGATGGCAGCAATGGCAAATGACTGTGTAGTAAAGATTCCAAGTATTTTAGGCAGACCAGAGCGGTACTTGGGAAAATAAAGCAGTTTGTAAAGTGCAAGGTAAGTATCCTGAAATAGTCTTTCAATAGGCCTAAACTTTCATTTTCTTCTATTGTTCCCTAACAGATAGCTGGCTTTGTGTAGATCCTTCTATTTTGTGGAGGAAAAAATTCTCCGGGTACCTGGTGTGTGAGGTTTCCAAGAACAATAGAACACTACCCCCTGAAGAACAGAATGCTATAAAAGTGTTGTTCTATTGGTGTCTCACAGGCTATGGACTATTCATTTGATAGTGGAAGTTATTACTTAAAAATACTGTACCAAACAGGATCTTTCAGTGGATCATGCAGATTTGATTTAAGGTGAGTCAAATAATGATTTTAGGTAAATCATTAATTCATTTGCTCAAGACATTTCACCAAACTTTGGCGTGAATAGCTTCACTAAACAGAATGTAAGTTTGCTCGCCAAGGGTGATGTTACAATAGGGGGAAGGAGGCATTTTCAATAGCAAAACTTGACCTAAATAAAATGCTGTAAGACCTCCTGGGAGAAGAAAAACAGTTAGTATATAAAAAAAGTAATTGATCTGAAAGAGCGTAATTGGTAACTGCTACTTCACTTCTGCTGAGCTGGGTTGAATTCTCCTAGCCAACATTCTGCTCTAATTGACTAATTGAAATTGTCCTTCCGAGAGAGAAAGGAGCACACAAGTAAAGCCTGGTGGAAGCAACTACACAACCCCTTGCTCCTACTCCTCTTTGAATGAAGGAAGATCCACATGTTGTTTCTGGCACTGGGGAAAGCTCCTCCAGACATTTGATGTGCTAAGCACTTGAGTTATATTATCCCTCCTGGTACTGCCAATAACCCTAGATTATCTTCCTTGGTCCATAGAAGAGGAAACTAAGGTTCAGAGAGATTAAATAACATGCCCAAGGCCCCACAACTACTAAGTGGCGGAGGACTGCCAACTCCAAGGTAAGAATTCCTCCTCAGTGGCTGCAGACAGGTAAAGCAGTAAAAGATTCACAGCCACAGGCTAGGGCTCTGAGTCCAGCCCTTGCACGTACAAGGGGAAGTTTTCTATCCTGCTCAGCAGATGGAAAAGATCAGAAGGTGAATGATGGTGCAATGTGGGTCCTACCTCTTGCAAAATTAAAACTGGAAAGTCTGCAGCTACTCCCTGCCTCCACCCACAGCACAACTGGGTATGCTCCTGTGTATAGTCCCAGTGGAGAAATCCATTTTTGTCCTACTGCATTGTCTCTCTTGCAGTATTTAAACTGTTTGCTGTTTGTTTTTGTTTTAAGCATTGCTCAGCAGCTATTTCCAATTGCAGGCCAAGCCTGTGATTTATCTGCAGATAATAAACTTAAAGTCAGCCCATACCCAAGGTACCCCGTCCTCCTGGTTAGAATTAACTACCAATTTGCCACTTGTTCTCAAGTCTCTGCAGCAAGGCCAAGCACCCCCCACCCCACATAGTTCCCCTACACAGGCCCACATTCTTAGAATCTTATTGATATATTTTAAGCACTAACTCATGAAAAAATAATATTTTCTCTCAATGAACCTTCTGTTACTATTCATCCTCTGGTGACCCTGATTATGTTTTATCAAAAAAAAAAAAAAAAAGGACATAAGAATGTGCAAATCCCCAATAGGCTCTTATCTCTGGAAGTAGAAGGCACAATTAGGGGGTGTGTAAGAAGAGTGTTTACGAAGGTCATTCTATCTCTATTAGCTCAAAAATCTCAATGTTCTATTAATATTTTCCTTCTCTGAACCCTTGACAATAGGGCCAGGGCCCACTTCACATGTCTGTGTTGTTTATGACTTTCACAAAGCTTCTATGTAAGGCAAGGGGGTGGGAGTTAAAATCCAACAAGGTTTGATTTAATTTCTCACTGTGCATCCTGACAAGTTCTATTTCTAATTTTCACAAAGGCACTGTGTACCTTTGCAGCAGTTCCACAGAGATAGCCAGTGGCCTGGGCCTGCAAAGCAGAAAAATAACAAATACAATCTTGGCACAGCTAGGCACCCCCCTACTCTTCTCCTTAAAACCACTTTTTTCTCCTCCCTTCTGTTGGCCACCCAAATCAGGCTCAAAGTTGGCTCCTCCATGCTCATAAATGTTACCCAAGTAGAAAGTTTGACCTCGAAAAACAGAATTTGAGCTAGAAATAAAAGGGAAGGAGTTAGCATTAATAAATATCTGCTATGTGTTTGGAAAAGATAGGCACTTTGCATATTTTTAGTTGATACATAAAAGCACACCAAAAAATAACCCACATTACCCACCTCCAGGTTCTGCTATTTTCAATTAGCCTGCCAATTTTGTTTCATCTACCCCTCATACTTTCAAAGTGTGTCCTAGAGATCATTATCTTTTCAAATCTAAATACTCTTCTATGTATCTTTAATGGATACGAGGTTGTTACAGAATCATAATGTCATTATCACATTATAAAATTAATAATTATTGTACAAAATCATCTAATAAATAGGCCATATTCAAATTTATGTAATGTCTCAAAAATGCATTTTTACAGTGGGTTTGATCAAATCAGCATCTGATAAGCTCCATCCATTGCATTTGATTGGCAGTCTCTTAAGTCTGTTGTGATCCATAACAATTCCCCTTCTACTTTCACCCAAGATTTTTATGCCATCTGTTTGCCAGAAAAAAAAAAAAAGGTGACTCATTTGACCTGTAGAATGCCCAAAATTCTGGATTTGTTTATTTTTCATTCGTGGTATCATTTAATTTATTCCTCTATTCCCATTTACTATACATACGTAGTTAAGTCAATCCCTTGTGAGTGTGATAAGAATGCATCAGACGTATTGTATACAACTTATCTGGAGTCCCAAGATTCCTGATTATTTATGTTTCCCGATGTTAGCACTGATTAGTGGGTCTGGGTGATGTCTGTCTAATCCTTTCACTGTAAAGTTTCTCACCAGTCTTCACTTAATAATTTTGGAATCAATCAACCATTTCTTTGATTCATTATTCCATTAGAGTTACCAAAATGGAGGTTTTCTAATTCTATCATTCCTCCAGTATTTGTTAGCTGGAATTCTTCCATAAAGAACAATTTTTTCTCATCAATTGTTTGCTCACCTGAAAACAACAACAACAACAAAAGGGCAGAACAAATACCTGGTTCTTTCCTTTTATTTGGCTATTTTCAGAATACAGAGCTACTGCCCAAGCAACCTCCAAGTGAACTTGTGGGTTTTATATATTTGATGTGTTTGAATACATTGTTGTCACTGTTTGCTTTTATATTCTTCCCACATTTTCCCAGGGGAAGCTCCTTCAAGCTGGCTCATTTGTTCTTGCTTTGGAGCATCACAATGTGACTTAGTCTCATCCCCAGTACTTCCTGCTCCTGATCTAGAATCAGCCATTTCTCCAAGGAGCCCTGGTTCCTTAAAAATGGAAATGGTACTGAGATATCAAATTCTGGGTACTTGGAGTGATCGTTATTACTCAGTCGGCCACACTTCTAGGACTTCTTGGTGGACATAACTAGGAAATTTGTAGATTTTATAAAGAAAAAAGTAAATTATAAATTAATACTGATGTTTCTACTTCAAAATAAAGACTACAGAGTTTTTGACTTAATTTTTTATTTTAAATTATCTTTTTCTCACTTAGAAAATCTTATGTCCTAAGGATGTTAACTTACCTAGTTGCTTTATCCTACTCTAGATATAATAGTATTCACAATAATAATGTAAATATCACTACTTAAAAATTAGCCAATAGTATTCAATCTAAAATGTCTTTGTACTTCTTTTTGTTCTTAGGATATATCTCCCTAGAGATGCACAATCCAAATATGTGTTTTAAAGTCATTTGAAATAATTCTTGAGAGTGTTATACCACAGAATTGATGTATAGCTAAGTTGCTTTTTCCAGTGTATTTTAAATTTTTAGAAATTATTATATTTTGGTGTGTTTTTCCCTTTGATTTAACTTTGTTTTTGATGACATAAAACATTTACATAATTCCCAAGTCAAAAATTTAAAAATAAGGTATGTGGAGAAGTCTAGCTCTTCTATACGCCCTACTTCCCTGTTCCCTCCACCCAAGTATAGTAAGCACTTTGTATTAATTTTTTATTTATCCTGCTATTGAAATTATAAATATGTACTTCTCATTTCTTATCCTCTCTTACCCATATCATAGCATACTCTAAACATAGCTATTCATTTTGATTTTGTTACTGAACAATATGTCCTGGACATTACTATATATCAGCACATATAAATATGTTCCTGTTTTTTCACAGCTACACTATATGGCATTGTGAATAGCACAGTTTATTTAATTAGTTTCCTTTGATAAACATTAGGATTTCTAGTCTTTTGCTAATTGGTGTTCTACATTTGTATTATTTAATCCTCCTTAAAGTTTTGCCAATTTGGCTTATTATTCTCATTTTATGAAAAGGAAACTGCTGCATAAGCAGTTAAAGACTTGACCAAAGTCCTAGGGTTAAGTAGGAAGAAGCGGGAATAGAGATTCTCCTACTTCCACAATTTCCGTTACTTGCACAAGTCTGTGTAATTCATACTGCAGCGTAAATGTCTGTTAACAACTTTATTTTAGAGTCGGAGGAGGGAGAGGGAAGCACGTACTTTGGAGTAGATTGTGGAGGAAAATTTAGCCTTAAGTTCAAGGCTGGAATTTCGGGTCTCAGCCAGCCTGTGAGACGGGTATCTGAGGGAACAGCTGGCCTTTCTGGCTTTGTCTCCAGCTAAAGAAATGCCAGATATTGACAAGCAGGTGCGTCTATTTTTGGCAGAAGGATCTTCTCAGTGCCTACTAAATGACATCATGTCCCCTTCTATCACAGTATGCTTTGAGCTCTGGTGAACCTCTGATAAATCCACTAAAAACTCCCTTTGAACAGTAGAGAACAGTCCATTCTCTAACCTTCCCTTTATCAGTAACTACACTCCTCTTCCTTCTTACTCAGCAGGCTGATAAAAAGTTATGTATACTAAACCAAACAGAGCAAGCACAGTTCTGACTAAGGAAAAATCATTTTACAGACTTCTTAGAGGGAACATTAACCTCAGGTTTTGAGGAAACCTAAATACTTCAACCAAAAAGTTTCATTAATTTCCACTTTTCCCCCCCACTCCATTTTTTTAAGGCACATGATTAATTGTGAGAGAAAATAAGTTCCTATCATTACATTATTTTAAAATGAGCATCTCCAGTTAGGGCTTCATCTCAGAACACTTTTAGCTCAATCTCTTCCGACATCCTCCTCTCCAAAATAATCGCTGAAATCAACATAAAATATGATGAAGATCATCAGCTTTTCAATTTCAAGACACAAATCGTATTCACTGCACAGTCCTTACCAAGGCAAAACAGACGGCCACTGCATTTTAGAGATTTTGCAAAAGAGTTTAAACAAAGGAGCTTTCTTTTTTCGCCTCAGTAGACGGAATACTCCATTCCCTGCGTAGTCTTGTTAATAAAGGTTTTATTGTGTCATTGCTAAGCTTCTGAGACCAAAACAGCACAAGCAATTAGCCACAAGATCATTGCACTGCAAACTGGGCAGCAGAGCACTTTGTCAACCATGTTGGGATCTAATCTCGTTGTGGAACCGACCAACTTCCCTAGATAGACACACTCAGGCCACTCCAAGTTGAGCTGTGTGGATGTGCTCAGCAAAGCCAGTGCACCATAACTCTGTCTCCATCTTGTCAAAACACAAACTTTGACATGTGAGTCAAAGCCTAAAAGTTCACATATGAATTTACTTTTCGCAACGTGCCAGGGATGGAGAAGAGAGTTAGGAACACGACACACGTATTCCCTGTTGTCTGAGAGTGATAGAAAGAAATAGAAATATATAAAAAAATAATTCTATACAAGTTTAGCATTGGAGTATACATTTGGTGTTTTATAAAGCTCCTTACGCCTCTATTTAATAACTTGTAAAGGAGGATTACAACAGTAATTAAATCACGAGGTTGTTAAGAAGAGTAAAAGAGAAGTAAAACACCATGTGTCTGGCAGATAGTAGGTACTCCATAAATATTAGATATATAATAATTATTAAATGTCACTCCCCTGAATTTAAAGCTGGACATTCTCCCTACCCTTCCTAAATTACATCTCTCCTCCCAGTGTTTCATTTAATTAACCCAACAAACCAGTAATATAGATGCTACTTACATTTGAAGAAGAGTGTCCACAGAATTGAATGAATTTATCCATGTACTACATTTCACAGGAAGTAGATGTGGAACCCAGATCAACTCACATCAATTCAGCCACAAAATTCCTTATACTTTTAACCTGTACCTTATGTTACCCTCCAGGTAAGAGTCAAAACCATCAGGCCATGCACACACAGGTGAGGGAGAGAGTAATTCCAATAGAACATATCTGAGGAGGCTTCCTGAAAGAAGAAATAGGAGAACACTTCCCCGCTAAAATCTTTCATAGCTCCTCATTACTTTAAAATAAAGTGCAAGCCCCTTACCAAAGGCAGAAATCCTCCCTTCCCTCAGAACCCATATCCAAGTCACCAGCATGTCCTATAAGTTATAACTAAAAATTTTGCCCCAATATTTACATTTTTCTCTCTATTTCTGCAGCTACTACCCTAATCCAAGGTACCATTATCATGTGCCTGATTCTTCCTACTGATCTCCCTGGAGCTCTTCCTGCCAACCTATAATCCATTCTCTATATAGCAGCAAGAGTAAGCTTAAAATGCAAATCAGACATGGCACTCTACTACTTTAAGGCCAGAGACTCTACTTCCAAGTTGGCTTTTGCAGGGGGTCTCAGTTCCTTGCTGTGTGGACCCCTCCATAGTACTGTTTCTTCTCATGAAATGACAACTGGCCTTCCATAAAGTGAGTGATCTGAGAGAGAGTAAGAAGAAACCTGTAATGCCTCTTATGACCTATTTGAAAAAGTCACATATCATCACTTCTGTTATATTCTATTCACTGAGCCCATATTCAAGGGGAGGAGAATTAAGCTCTATTGATTAATGGGAGATATTTTGTTTTGGGGGGGTTAATTATTATTTTTTTATTTGAGCATATTACAGTGGTACAAATATTTAGGTTACGTATATTGTCTTTGCTCCACCTGAGTCAGAGCTTCACATGTGTCTACCCCCTAGACAGTGCTCACCACATCCATTAGGTGTGAATATACTCATCCCCTACTCCCCCCTCCAATGTGCCCAACACCCAATGAATGTTACTACTATATGTGCACATAAGTGTTGATCAGTTAATACCAATTTGATGGTGAGTATATGTGGTGCTCGTTTTTCCAATCTTGTGATACTTCACTTAGTAGAATGGGTTCCAGCTCTATCCAGGATAATACAAGAGCTGCTAGATTACCATTGTTTTTTGTGGCTGAGTAAAACTCTGTGGTATACATATACCATATTTTCTTAATCCACTTATGTATTGATGGGCACTTGGGTTGTTTCCCCATCTTTGCAATTGTGAATTGTGCTGCTGTAAACATTCTAGTGCAGATGTCTTTTATACAGAATGTCTTTTTTTCCTTTCGGTAGATGCCCAGTAATGGGATTGCTGGATCAAATGGTAGTTCTACTTGTAGCTCTTTGAGGTATCTCCATATTGCTTTCCACAGAGATTGTACTAGTTTGCAGTCCCACCAGCAGTGTATGCATGTTCCTGTCTCTCCACATCCACGCCAACATTTATTGCTTTGGGACTTTTTAATAAAGGCCATTTTCACTAGAGTTAAGTAATATCTCATTACTTAATGAGATTTTGTAATATCTCATTACTTAATGTGGTTTTAATTTGCATTTCCCCGATGACTAGAGATGTTGAGCATTTTTTCATATGTTTGTGGCCATTAGTCTATCTTCTTTTGAAAAGTTTCTGTTCATGTCCTTTGCCCACTTTTTGATAGGATAGTTTGATTTTTTTCTTGCTGATTTTCCTGAGTTCTGTATATATTCTAGTTATCTGCTCTTTATTGGATGTGCAGCATGTGAATATTTTCTCTGGGCCCCAGAGATCAATCCCTGACCCTGGCAGAGAGAAGAGTGCTGGTCTCAAGTCACCCAAATGGTGCCCAAGCTGGATCAATGTCTCTCTGCCTCCATATTTGCCCCTTTCTGCTCGAGTCACCAGGCAGGCAACACCTGAGAGGGCTGGCGGGAAGGGAGCTCACAGTCTGAGTACCCCTCAGTCCACTGCAGAGCCCCACAAGGAAAGATCCCATTCCCTGCAGATGCCTCTGAGTGTGGCTAAATTGTCTCTCTCAGCAGCCGTGGCTAGGGGAGGGGAAGGGGAGATAAAGGGAGATACTTTGAAGAATTTGTGAACATGCTTTAAAACCATCACAGATCTTATCCGTCAAGTAATGGAAAGTGACATAAGAAGTAGGAATGAGCTGGTAAGATATATTTTAGGACCACCCTGGTGCTGTTCAACTGGATGGATTTGAAAGTGAGAAGACTGAAGGCAAGTAGACAAATTCAGACAATCCTAAAACAGCCCAAGGAGAGATCAAACCAGATTAAGACAGGTTACTGGGCAGCAACAATAAGAAAAGAGTTGGTTTTGAGAAATAGTTAAGGAGACAAAATTGTGATATGAGGGGGGCAAACCATCCAAAAATTAAATGTTATATCTTAAACTTGAATGTCTGATTGGAGGGATGGATATCAATCAAGATAGAAAGTCCAAGAGACAAAGAGGTTGAGGAATAAGAGTGAGCATTCAATTGAATATTTTGAATTTGAGCTTCCAGTTTGCATGGATAGTTGTTGTTTGCCACTACAGCATTTACTCTAGCCTTATTTTGATAACAACCTCCTTTTCTGAGGGTGATCATACCCTCATCTACTATCTGACTTTATGCTTGGGTAGGGCTATACCCAGGGGTGTGTTGATAAACCAGATTTCTAAAATAAATAAATAAAGCCCTAACTTGTGGCGTGAATACTCCCATCTTTTCCAATTTAATGCTACCAATGATTTAACAATCAGCTCAGAAAATTATGGAAATGTAATAACCAGCTGACTCCAGCCCACTACTACTGGCTATATCCGTGGCTTAGCAATGAATCACATGACCCAGGCATAAGCCAATCAGTGCATTGAATTTCTTCTGTCATGGTGACTGGTTCAGAGATGGGCATATCAGTCAATCAGAGTCAATGAGAGGCAATGAAACTCTTGCTATGCATCCTGGGAAAAGACTTTTACTTTCCCTTAACATGTAAAGAAGAAATGATGCAATAGCATTACTACACCATATGAAGTCAAAGACTAGACCCAACCCTATGGAAAACAGAACTGAGAGATGACAAGAAAGTAAATTTAGATTACATTATGTAAACTGTAAATCTGACTGTAGCTAAAACTAATTCCACTCACAGACGTTTCAATTAAGTGAGCCAATAAATTCTCTTGTATTAATATTTTACTCTTTATTTATTTTTATTCTTTTATTTTGGTGTACATAAATTTTGTATTGCCTTCACTTTACATTCAGAGAATCTCAGCTAATACACTTTGTGACACCCAGATAGTTGGTTATATGAATCTGAAGCTCAGTGGACAAATTCAGGATTATCCAGAATTTAGTGAAAATTTAATCCATATGCCAAAACAAGCTCACCAATGCAGAGAACCATTCTACTAATCTAATATTCTAAAAATACTATAGAATCAAAGATCTTGGAGAAACATTGGGGATTATCAAATTCCAACTCCTTCATTTAATAATTATAAAAACCGTGGCCCTAAAAGTTTTAATAACTTCCCTGATGTCATTTAACTTGTTACTTCATGGCAGAGCCAGAACTAAAATCCTGATTTCTTTACTCTAATGTACCTCTTTTCCCATGTTATTACAAGTTTTGAGTCAGTAGGATCTAGTTTAACTCAGCAAATATATGCTGTGTGTATATTGTGAATAATGAAATTTGTGTAACATTTTACCATTTATTGGATAGCACCTTACTATTTCAAAGCACCTTGTGTTAATATAATTTAGTCTTCTTGCCAACTCTGTAAAGTTGGTGAGACAAGTATTTTGGAGATAAAGAAGTCTAGGCTTAGAGTACTCGAATGACTCTTCCAAGGTCAAATAACCAGTGAGTAGCAGCCAGTACTAGAATGTAAGACATATGACTTCTTCCAATGCTCTTCCTTTTACCTTTCTTTCAACTTAATGATGTTTAATTGTAAGTGCTTAAGATGGAAATTAGATAGCACAACTTTCCAGGATTTGAGATGGCTTCTCAGAAACCAAAAAAATATATATTCTAAAAAGTTTATTCTCTGCACTATTTTTTCTTTGGTTTATTTTTTAATTGAGAAACTAAATTTGTATATATTTATGGTATAAAACCTGATGTTTTGAAATATATGTACATAGTGGAATGGCTAAATCAAACTAATTAACATATGCATTATCCCACATACTTATCAGTTTTTTTGTGGTAAGAGCACAATTTTCTGCACTATTTCTATAGTTGTTCAGGATGCTAAAATTCAGACTACTTAGCAGTCAAGTGTTAGCAAAGATGTTTTTATAGGAGGTATGTTAGTTTCCTAGGGCTACTGCAACAAATTACCATAAACCTAGTGGCTCGCAATGATCCAAATTTATTTTCTCACAGTTCTGGAGGCCAGAATTGTACAACCAGATTCACAGTTCCCCACAAAGTCTCTGGGGAAGAATCTGTTCCATGCCTCTTTCAGCTTCTGATGGTTGCGAACTTCCTCGGCTTGTGTCCACATCACACTAATCCAGGGTAGGGAACCTGCAGCCTTGGGGCCACATGTGGCCTTTTTGATCCTTGAGTGCAGCCTTTTGACTGAATTCAAATTTTACAGAATAAATCCTATTAATAAAGGATTTTTAATCTCTGCCTCCATTTTTCCATAGTATTTTCCTCATTGTGCCTGTGTTCTATGTGACTCCCATAAGTACATTTACCAGGGGATTTCGAATCTATCCAGATAATCCAGGATGATCTCCTGTTCTCAAGATCCTTAACTTAATTACATCTACAAAAAACCCTTTTCCAAACAAGACAACATTCATAGGTTCCAAAGGTTAGGACATGGATATATCTCTCTGGGGACCACCATTAAGGCCACTACAGGAGGCAAAGAAGAAGAGTTATTTATCCAAAGGTCAGAAGCTTAACAAGCGGAGTGAATCAAAGCTCTGCCTAAGTGAAGACCAAACATTCTTTTCCCCAAAGATGGTCTTCAACTTATCCACAGGTTTTGAAAAACATCCAAGAGGTCAGTCCTCTTAAAAAATGCCCTACCATCAGCTTTGTCAGCTAGCCATGAGTCATGGGCTGAAGGGTGAGAATATATCCAGCAAGTCATGACTGGCTTACGTGCTTGGGCATATGCCCTGTTTATATGATACCGTCTGCCAAAGTCTGCTTCATGCCAAGAGGCAAACTTGAAAAGCCACTGTTGAAACAAGAGCTCCTGTTGATCTCTGAGCAGCATAGCAAGTTCTCTGCGTTATTTGTTCTCATGGAGAGTCAGCCACTAGACCAGCTATGTTCCTTCTGCTGTTCCCTTAACCAAAGATTGATATATGTCGATTTCCAACTCCAGAGCTATGTCTGTGACATATCACAATCTATAGAACTTGCATATAAGGAACAATCTTTCAGGAACTAGTAACACCTCTACAACATGTTTATTCTTGATGGGAAAGACAGCCTCTTGTCCATGCTATTGGAAAGCAAGAAGGAGATGGGACTTAACGCTTACTGAGCATGATGGATCTATTCAGTTTTTGCTCCAGATTCATTCTCCATCCTTATCCAATCCACTCCATGGCTCACTCCTGTGACCTTAATGAACTCCCTTACCAAATTGCTTCAAGTTGTGTGGGACCAATAGAGGACCCTAGAGGAAATTGGAAGGAAAAAAAGTGAAAGGGAGGGAAGCTGCACTATTCATTTCCCAAGCCCCCAATTGTTGCCAAGGGCTGGCCACATTTCTCCACAGAAGGTCTCAGCACCTCTTGGGTAGCTGTCTCCATACAGTCTTCTCAGTCCCCAGGTCCCAGGAAACACTCCTCCTACTCAAATCTTTAGGCCTAAAGCTGGTAACCCCAGAACATTACACTGTATTTTGTGGTTTTCCTATACCTTGCCTAACATTTCTTTTTTCAAATAGTCTTGCTATTATACTTCACTCAAATTTTCCTAACTTGAATGGGCTTTGTTTCCTAGTGGAAACGGTCTAATGAAGTCCTAGTCTTTTTAAGATCTTTGCTAGATGTTTGATTTCAGTGATTATAACAGCCCTGCAGAGTAGGTACTCTTAACCCCATATTATAAGTAAGGAAACTGAGGCTTCTAGAGGTGACATGATTTGCCTTAGGAGACACATCTAGCAAGTGAGGAATCACTTGGATGTTCTGCTATTTCTTCCTAATACTGAAGAAATGTTTTACAGGATGCCTGGAGATATAGGGAATTTCAAGGCACAGAAATGCCAGAATGGTTTAAATGTTTTATTCAAGGTTAAACTTTATAAAGCCATTCTGAGGCTCCACTCTCCTTAGTATTGCATATATATGTGTGTGTGTGTGCGTGTGTGTGTGTGTGTGTGTGTGTATCTCCCCAGCAGCCACAACAATTGGAATGTAATTTATGTCTATACTGTAGTCTCCTAAAAGAAGGCCAAGAGTAAATTACATTTATAATGCAAAGCCAAACTTCTTAAAAGCCTCTTTCTTTCCCTCATCATTATCTTTGTCTATCTATCTAATATATACCAGCTACCCACAAAATCCTTTTCCTATCCACCTCCAAGCTCTCAAGATCCCCCCCGCAACATGCTCTCTGCCTCCTAGTTACTATTAATATGTCCTTCCCCCGCCTCCTGCTAGTAATTCTCTGCTTTTCCCAATGAAAATCCCTCTTGTCTCTCCCAGTCTTCTCCAAGTTTCCTTTGACCCCTTGTCCCCATTTAACACAAAACTAAAAAGCGAATTGATTGCTACCTGAGGAACATACTCATCTTCTTCAGAGAGTGGGAATTTTGTTAATACATTAAAATATTTATTAATATTTTTCTCTGCTGCATTATATAGATTTATTTAATTATTTATTCAAGGAGAAAAGATATTGGTCATATATGAAATCTAACTTAAGGATGAAATATAAATCGTAAGTACCTAGAACAAGAAAAGTGTAGTGGGAGAGCGTGAAAGGACTGCCCAATTCATATCATGTTCATCCTCTCAACTTTCCAGCAGGTGCTTGTACTAATATTTGTTTGAATACAATTATTTAGAAGTCCAAACATATTTTCTTTGAGAAACAGCATTATAGATTACATTTCTTATCCATCACAAATAGTGTTTGCATTTAAAATTATAACTTAATTAATAATGATATTTATTTCCTTAGCAATAAATCCACTCTGTTGTTCTATGTCCCTTACTCTAAGAAGTTTTAGGAAACATAGTCATCATAACAGCACCCCAACATGAGCTTCATCTACTGGAGAGTGATTATAAGAACCGCTGCACTTCACAGTTTTTCTTAAACATCTTACTTGGTGGAATTCTATAAAAGGTAGAAATAAGTCAGTACTCAGGACAAGCTATTTGCAGAAGGGTTATTTAAAAAAATAAAATCATAGGTTGAGAGTAGTTTACTTTTGCATTCTTTCAGCAAGGCAAAATGGGGAGTAAAAAGATAAGAGGTTGATTAATTCTGGGACTTGGAAGGCAGGCCCTCCCAGAAACATTAGACAATGGTGCCAGCTCATCCTGACTTCATCTGTAGTTCATAAGGATGATAAGGATTTTTATTTTTCTGGTTCCCAAATGGCATCAACTGCATTGAGAAGAGGCCCATTTGTTTTGTTACTTGGGCCCTGTAGGGCAGAGAAGGGTAGAGAACTAACATTTGTTGAGCACCTGCTACACGTGAGACATCATTGAGTAATTAGTGACGTACCCTTGGCCCCAAAAATAGAAACCACAGAGCCCAGGATTTGAAGATTATTTACATGGTTATTGTCTGGCCTCTCCACTTCCACCCTCCTACTAAATTGTAATGTTTATGGGAGCATGCGGCCTTTCAGTCTGTTGTTGAATGCCCAGAGCCTAACATAACCCCTGACACATAGGAAAAACTCAATAAAAATATGTTGAATAAACGAACAAATGTTGAATAAATGAACAAATGAATGAGTTCTTTCTGACTCCAAAGCCCTGGATTATTCCACTCTATCTTGCTTGTAGCTAGAAAAACAAAACTCAAATAGTGGTTGTTCTTTGATTTTGCGATGTTTCCTGTGCAGTGTATTTGTATCAGGATGAGGTTTCTTCCTTTACAAACCAAACCTTCCCTGTACATGTAAGTACTCACTGAAAACTACACAGTGCCATCAAATTCAAAATGAAAACTACAATTTCTGCTAGCAAACAAACCCATTACCCTTAATGATGATGTGACCACTTAACATATAGTCCCATAGTTAACTTGGGAATAAATTGAAAACCATGAAGATAGTTTTAGTAGAAACAATTGCATTATAATGAAAATTCTCATGAATACCTCATACTGTTTTAGGTTTGCTTTGACTGCGTTTGCAGACAAAACCCAGCCAATCAACCAATTGTTTGCCCTACGCTACACCAAAGGAGTGATTTTTCTAATTTTTTTATGTTTGTTTTTTTTCATTCAATTGATGAATTGCTTTGGCATCAGGTAGTCAGCTTTTATCTTGGGAAATAATCGTTTTCTACTGGGAGAGTTATTCAGCTGTGTGGTAGTGCTTTATCACAGGCAGCACGTAAGTCATCCTGTTTGCAATTTGATAAACGTGCACTGTAAGGCTCAGAGGTCCCCATACACAAGTCTGATATGTAAACACAATCAAATCATGCTGTTAACTGGGGACTGGATTGAGATTGTTCATCCTTCTCTGTCTTTTTCAAATCCTCTGTAAAAAATCGTCATAGCTCATTCTGCACAAGCAAAGAGAGGGGCATTTCTCAGTCTTGGGTAGTGCTAAGATGAGCATTAAATATTTTCCATCTGTTATAAACTGAATTTTTTATTGGGAAAAAAATCACATCAAAACAAACAATTTCATAAGAAACTAGAACAGTTTCAAATCCTTTTAAGCCCATATCAAATTATTGGGGAATATCTTAGGAATACAGAAAAACAGCTAATTTTTTTAACTTTCCTCTCCCAAAGGCTTTGGAATCATGGAACTTCAGGTTAGGAGGAATCAGAACTGTTGCTCATGCACACACACACACACACACACACCCCAGACAACTAAGAACTAAAGTTAATTATTTAATTCTTGCCAACATTGGTGCAGTGGATATTATTATCTCCATTTTAAAGATTATGAAATCGAAGCAGAAAAATCAAGCATCTTGCAGTAGATCCTGTATTTAGTAAGTGGCAGAACCAAAACTGGAAGCCAATTCCATCTCTAAGGCTTCACTACATTGAGCCACCTCATCTCCATAATAGTTCTGCTAACTCATGCTTGAATTCCTTGTTTGACCCAGCCCATGAATGCAGTCCACCTCATCCTTAGACATCTCTATTTGAGTTGCAGGCTCTGTGTAGTGAAGTAAAAGCTGTCTTTCTATACCTCCTACCTAGGGATCCTAGGTCTGGCCTGGGGCCTTACTGAATAAGTATAATCCCTCTTCCAAGTGACAGACTTTTTAATATTAAAAGCTGGCAATTGCATCACCTGGAGCCATCTTTCCTGAGCCTCACTAAATATTCCCAGGTCCTTCAACCATCTTTCCTATAACATGGGTTCACTTTCTTGATCACTTTCAATTTTAAATGTGTTTCTCTTAAAATGTGGCTCAGCATTACCCAAAAGATTTCAGCTCTCATCTGGCCTATTCAAGAAGACCAGAAATCTCATCATCCTTAAATATTATATTAATGCATAGATCAAATTAAAATGCCTCTACTCTCCACCAATTCTATGGTTTTAAATCTTTAAGTCTGTTTAAAGGTGAAACGCTGAAAGCTAGGCCTTATTGGCACCCAGCCTTGTCTCAGAGACCTCCAGACCTCACACACAAACCTCATGTCTCTAATAATGTTGTTCTAAAAATGAAAAGCAAATCCTATATGAAATTAATCAGAGCACTCAATGGGACTCCATTTTATGAAACTTAATCTACTTAAGTGTGCTTCCTCTCTCCCCAAAGCTTCCTGGCCCAAGCATCTCCTATCATTTTTTTTTTTTTTTTTTTTTTTTTTTGAGACAGAGTCTCACTCTGTTGCCCGGGCTAGAGTGCCGTAGCATCAGCCTAGCTCACAGCAACCTCAAACTCCTGGGCTCAAGCAATCCTCCTGCCTCAGCCTCCCGAGTAGCTGGGACTACAGGCATGTGCCACCATGCCCGGCTAGTTTTTTCTATATATTTTTAGTTGTCCAATTAATTTCTTTCTATTTTTAGTAGAGATGGGGTCTCGCTCTTGCTCAGGCTGGTTTCAAACTCCTGACCTCAAACAATCCTCCCGCCTAGGCCTCCCAGAGTGATAGGATTACAGGCGTGAGCCACTGCGCCCAGCCGGCATCTCCTATCTTTAAGAGGTTCATAACTCGTTAAGTGCTTGCCACAAACCAAGACACTCTCAAAGGAAAGTACAGGCATACCTCATTTTATCACTTTTCACTTTGTTGTACTTCACAAATATTGTGGGGTTTTTTGTTTGTTTGTTTTTTACAAATTGAAGGTTTGTGACACTCTGTGTCAAAAAAGTCCATAGGGACAATTTTTCCAACAACACGTGCTCACTTCATGTGCCTGTGTTATATTTTGGTAATCTAATAATATTTCAAACTTTGTCATTATTGTTATATTTGTGATGGAGATCTTGGATCAGCAATCTTTGATGTTAGTATTGTTAATTGTTTCAGGGTGCCACAAACCGTACCGTAAGATGATGAACTTAACGGATGAATGTTGTGTGTGTTCCGAATGCTCCACCGACTAGCTGTTTTCCCAACTCTCTCCCTCTTCTTGGGCCTCCCTATTTCCTAAGACACACAGTATTGAAATTAGGCCAGAGAATAACCCTACAATGGCCTCTAAGTGTTCAAGTGAAAGGCAAAGTCACACATCTCTAACTTTAAATCAAAAGCTAGGAATGATAAAGCGTAGTGAAAAGGGAATATCAACAGCCAAGATAGGCTGAAAGGCCTTTTGCTCTAGTTAGTCAAGTTGTAAATGCAAAGGAAAAATTCTTGAAGGAAATTAAAGGTGCTACTCCGGTGAACAGACGAATGACGAAAAAAAACAAAACAGAATTATTGCTGATATGGAGAAAGTTTGAGTGGTTAGGATGGAAGATCAAACCAGCCACATCATTCCCTTAAGCCCAAAGTGTAATCCAGAGCAAGGCCCTAACTCTTTTCAGTTCTATGAAGGCTGAGAGAAGTGAAGAAGCTGTGGAAGAAAAGTCAGAAGCTGGCAGAGGTTAGTTCATGAGATTTAGGGAAAGAAGCTGTCTCCATAACATAAACTTGCAAAGTGAAGCAGCAAGTACTAATGCAGAAGCTGCAGCAAGTTATCC
The DNA here is from genome assembly GCF_000956105.1 of Propithecus coquereli. NCBI lineage: Eukaryota > Metazoa > Chordata > Mammalia > Primates > Indriidae > Propithecus > Propithecus coquereli. Next base: position 615,651 of record NW_012148030.1, read on the forward strand.
AAAAGATCTAACTAAGATCATTGATGAAGGTGGCTGCATTAAACAACAGATTTTCAGTGTGGACAAAATAGCCACATATTAGAAGATGATGCCATGTGGACTTTCATAGCTAAGGAGGAGGATTCAATGCCTGGCTTCAAAGTTTCAAAGAACAGGCTGACTCTCTTGTTAGTGGCTAATGCAGCTGGTGACATTAGTTGGCGCCAATACTCATTTACCATTCTGAAAATCCTAAGGTCCGTACGAATTATGCTAAATCTACTATGTCTGTGCTCTATAAATAAAACAACAAAGTCTGGATGACAGCACATCTATTTACTGCATGGTTTACTGAATATTTTAAATTCACTGTTGAGACTTACTGCCCAGAAGAAAAGATTTCTTTCAAAATATCACTGTTTATTGACAATGCATCTGGTCACCCAAGAGTTCTGATGGAGATGTACCATGAGATTAATGTCATTTTCCTGCCTAACACATCCATTGCAACACATGGATGTAACTCATGGATCAAGTAGTAATTTTAACTTTCAAGTCTTATTATTTAAGAAATACATTTTGAAAGGCTACAGGTGCCATAGGTAGTGATTCTTCTGATGGATCTGGGCCAAGTAAATCGAAAACCTTCTGGAAAGAATTCACCATTCTAGATGCCATTAAGAATATTCATGATTCATGGGAGGAGGTCAAAATATCAACATTAACCAAAGTTTGGAAGAAGTTGATTCAAATTTTCATGGATGACTTTGAGGGGTTCAAAAACTTGGTGGAGGAAGTAACTGAAATGGCAATGGTAGAAATGGCAAGAGAGCTAGAGTTAGAAGTGGAGCCTAAAGGTGTAACTGAATTGCTGCAATCTCATAATAAATCTTGAACAGAAGAGGAGTTGCTTCTCAGGGATGAACAAATAAAGTGGTCTCTTGAGATGGAATCTACTCCTGGTGAAGATGTTGTAAACATTGCTGAAGTGACAAAAAAGGATTTAGAATATTACACAAACTTAGCTGATAAACAGTGACAGAGTTTGAGAGGATTGACTCCAATTTTGAAAGAAATTCTGTGGGTGAAATTCTAACAAACGTCATCACTTGCTACAGAGAAATCTTTTAGGAAAGGAAGAGTCAATCAATGTGACAAACTTCATTGTTGTCTTATTTTAAGAAATTGCCATACCCGCCTTGGCCTTCAGAGACCACCACCCTGATAAATCAGCAGCCGTCAACATTGAGGCAAGACCCTCCACTAGCAAAAAGATTACAACTCGCTGAAGGCTTAGATGATTGTTAGCACTTTTTGGCAATAGGTACTTTTAATTAAGGTATGTAAGTTGCTTTTTTAGACATAATGCTATCACACACTTAATAGATTGCAGTATAGTATAAACATAACTTTTATTTGCACTGGGAAATCAGAAAAATCATGTGACATGCTTTATCACAATATTTGCTTAATCACAGTGGTCTGGAACAGAACCCACAATATCTCTGAGGTATTCCTGTAATTCAAGTGGCTTTTCTTGCCCAAATTGTCATTACTTTTAAAAAGGTACAGTCATTCATGTGGGGCAAAGGCAATATATGTAACCTAAACATTTGTACCCCCATAATATGTTGAAACAAAATAAATAAATAAATGAAAAAAAGGTACAGTCATTGCCATTAGAGATACGACCATCTAGGGGGTGTTTGACTCAAGTAACTTCACATGGACTTGTCACCTCTGGACTGGCTGTTATAAACTACAGCAAAAAAAAAAAAGACATGTTCCTTATCAAATGGTGCCAAAACAACCTCATCATATATTCTCTTTAGGAAATATGTAAGAATGTTAATCTCCAAGTTCTAATGTGCAATAGAAATATGTTTGTTTTAATTTCTGAACTTTATTTCTATTTCAATTGCCCATATTACTGGGGCTTAATTTCAGGCAATTCAGGAGTCTCACTCCATTGGAAAAAGTTTCCTCTAATTTGGGGAAGCTTATGGAGCGCTAATGCATTGCTGCATAATTAAAAACACTTACTGCTAAAAATGCTAACAATCATCTGAGTCTTCAGCAAACTGTAATCTTTTTGCTGGTGAAGGGTCTTGCCTCAGTGTTGATGGCTGCTGACTGATTTGGGTTGGCATTTATCCTCACCAGCGTCTAGTGAGCTGTCTTCCTCCTTAGGTCTCCCACCTGGTCTTCAGTCATTGTTCCACTTGAGCTTGTGATATATTGTCTCCATCCTCGACCCCAGGCTTGCTCCTGGTACTTGAAATCATTCCTTGCACTGTGTCACACAGAACCACACAAAATTCAGTAGAATTGGTTCTATCTCTTTCCTCATTTGAATTCTCCCAAATCTCTGGTATAGTCTGTGCACACACACCCTTTCAGGCTCCTCTGAATGCCTACACTTTTGAAATAAAAAATCAAGGGAAGATCCTTTACTTTTTCTTTCAGTGTGCCATTATTTTTGTGTGACGATGAGCTCAGAACTTTCTTTCTGTTACCTAAATAACAGAAAGAAATACTAGAAATAAAAGTCACTTAAATTGCTATTCCAGAAAACATTAGTTTTCTGCAAGCACAAATTCAGAACAGACAAAAAGATGGGAAGTTCCCTCAAGCTCAGTGCCTGCCCCAAGTGAGAATGGAGGAAGTGTTCTGGTTACATAAGAAGTGTGCCTCACATGCAGTATTAGGCCCTCCTAAATGACCTGACTACTAATGTGCCCCTTCTTCCTCTATCTCACCATCTATATTCTTGCAATAAGCTCTTATCTTTGTTAACATTCTATGCACATTGCTTCCTTGTAGCCCAGAAAAAAACCTTCTGACTGACAGAATCAGTAAACAACATTATAGACTTCATAACACCCACCCTCCCACCTCACACATTAAACACGCACATCACACACAACACACACCCCTCTGTGGCAACCAGTTTATATGCTAACTCACCAAGCTGCAGTAAGAGCTGATATGAAGAGATGAGCTCAACTAATCAGATTCTTATCCTCAAAAATTTAAATTGAAGGAACAATCCATAGAATCAGGTAATAATAACAACATCAGAAAACACTTACTGAGTATATACTAAATGGCAGGCATTATGCTACTGGATTTATATGTATATTTCACTTAAACTTCTCAATATTCATTTTAAATAGGTACTATTACTGTTCTCATTTCATAGGTGCTCAAATTTAGACATAGAAAAGTTAAGTAACATGCTCAAAGCTATATACCTAGTAAATAGTAAAGCCAGGATTTGAAGCCAAGGATTCTGACCCCAGAGTCTGGGCCTTAACCTTTGTGACAAGAAAAGGATGCAGGAAGAAAAGCCATATACAGTTAGGGCCACGGTGAACTAACATGAAGGAAAAGAAAATGTATAGTACCACAAGCAAGCATAATGGTGGGATGGGGAGGAATGGGAAGCGGGGGTTCTAATCTAATCTGACACATAAGACTAGATCTCTCTGAAGAGGTGACATTTGGGCTGAGATCAAAAGGTTACATAGGAGCTAACTAGTGACCAGGAAACGAGAATAGCACATGCAAACGCCCTGTAGCAGCACAGACCACAGTGTCATGTGGACCTGAAAGGAGGCCAGAATGGCTGGAACAGGGGGTGTCAGGAGACTAGTGAGTGATGACACCAGGAAAGAAAGCAGAAGCCACATCAGGCTGGGCTTTGTAAATTATGTTAATAAATTTTACTGAAAATAGTCCTCCCACAAGAAGAACCTCGAGTCCTGAGTTTATAGTACCTCTTACCTCAAGCAGTCATTATGGATGAACTAACACCATTTCAGACTCGCAAGGTATAGAGTCTGATTGGTTCAGCTTGGCTGAGGTATCCCCCTCTTATCCAATCAGCAGGAGGGGCAGGGTCACATGGTCACCAGAGCCCATCTGTGGGAGGAAGAAGGAGTAGTTTACTACTAACAAATGTATTTATCAGACCACAGATTCCTGCATCGACCAGAATCTTTGAAATTACAAGATTCCCAAATATACTCAGACATAAGCTGATGAATGAGTTTTATTGTAAAGATAAAATGGGACTTAAGAAAAACCTGAAGCCTCAATAGGCTCGAGCCAGATCTTAGAGAAAATGGAGCTCATTCGGAACACAGCAGTAGCACCAGCAATCTACTATACATAGCAAAAGCTCTAGCTATTTGGTCATACGATCAGCTTGGGGCAGCAGTTAACCAATTTGAATGCTCCGCCATTACGGGTTTCTTGGTGAGTCTACATGGCTCTGCTTCTTCTATTGTTACCACGTAACTCTCTGCTTCAGTTCCAGTTCCCCAAGGGCAAGGACTTGACTGAGCTAAGCAGTCGCCTTCCAGTATTAGGCTTCCCTGTTGAGGAGGAAGCTTCCCAAGGGTGATTTCCAGGAATAATCTAGAGAGGGTTGCCATGGCTCCAGTGCCATTCCCTCTCCAATCAGCTGAGGGCTGCACGAAGGTGCTTCAGAGGAAGGACTCAACCTTTGTGTAAGGTGATTATTGCAACAGCGCAGTAGAACCAGCCATAGCTATGTTTGGTTTGATTTACACAGCATTAGGTCACATAGTACTTTTTTAAAATTTAAGATTTAAACCAAAATTTTTAAATGGGGAGATTTTGTGTAAAAAATAAATCTAGATTTCCAGCTTCCCTTGAAAAATTGGAAAGCCAGAAAACACTATCCACAATCAATAGGTACTGAGTACTGGCTGATCCCTTAAAAGGCATCTGAACCCTCCAGTTCACCAGCATCCCCACCCTGTCCTACTGTCAACGAGCTTCATTCATTCACTTACTTTCCTGACCCTGGGGCCACTGGAGTTGGCAAATACTAAAGCAAGGAGTGATGTGCAGTTACTTCTCTCAAAAAGGAGTTTTGGGGGAGGCAGGCACTTCAAGAGTCACTGCCTACAGGACTTTCCCAATTGTACATTCAGAAACTACGGCTAATATGAGTTCATCACTGCCGGCAACTCCTAAAGTAACTTTGAGACAGCCTCTGGTCCAGGCTGGTGACTAGCGTCCCTGCAAGCTGCTGCCTCACAGGTAGGCATTGATCCTGTACTCATCCTGGTAATCTAACCCAGACTCGACCTGAGCATTTACAAAAAGGGTAGGGATAGAGGAATGGCTTCTAGCACATTGGACCCATCCCATGTCACCTTGCAGTTCATCATTCTCTGCTCTAATAAAGCCTATTATAAAACACAGTAATAATAGGATCTCCTTGCCAAGCTCCATGTTCCTTCTGGGTATCAGATGATCCAGAGGAGTAGACATACCTCATGCTGGTGCAATTGGGTACTCACACTTGTTGTACCAGTACGTTCATGCTTCTGTCTTAAGAAGAGATGCTACAGCTTATGGTAAAACCCTGCTCACAGGCCAGACTGGGGTCCACCTACCTGCCAGCCACATGACCTTGGGAAAGTCACTTCATTCATTTCCACTTCAATTCCTTCATCCACAAAATGTAGATAATAACATGTGCTTCAGTGAATACTCTGAGGATTAAATGCAATGATAGGTACATACTTATTTCTTCACCCCTTTGGAGTATAAAACAACCTCAAACCCAGCTATTTTAATATTTAAATTAAATTAACCACCCTCACCCCAGACCTCATCCTGTCATCATACGAAGCTTCTTCTTCCCTCTTTCAGGTTCCTACTCCCCTGAGGGCCTTCCTCAATCCAAATACTTAGTCCTTGTTTTCCAGAGAGAAGCTCTGATCCTTCCAGTGGCTGCACTTTTTCAAAGCCACTGCAGCTGTCAGTGTATCAAGGAGGAAGCCACATAGCCTTTTGGTGAACTCACTACCAAAGCATCCCACTTTGCTACCACATGCCCCCAAACTACCAAGCCCATGCCACAGAGCCTGAGGCAGGGCCCCAGCTCAGCAGCTGCTGTGGTCGGCAAACACGAGCCATGTGTGCAGGGAGGGACTCCATGGGGCCAGGGTAGCCTCTCTCCAGTGGAGGTATGTGCCACTATAGAAGCTTCATCCCCCTATCCTCCCTTCATGGCTTAGCTCCTTTTACAGATTTTCAGGCTATGCAGCTTCTTTAACAGACACAATTAGCCACTTTCCCAGAGCACGTGTCCAATCCAGCATAGCCACATTGGACTGTGTTTGAAGACTCAATAGCACACTGCGGTAGAACCATTCTCCTCATGACTTCTTAAGCCCCCCAGGCCCCTGAGGTTAGGGAAAGTCCCTCTCACTCTCAAACCATTTCCATCTCCCACCACAAGAGGAGTTTGTATCATCCATGGAAAAACACACAAACACCTAAAGATCCTGGGCAAGTACCTGGCACGGAGTGGATGCTCTTCATCCTGCCTTGTGACTACAGTTGCCCTTACACCCTTCTCGGTGCCACACATGTTTTAGACCACCAAGTGACTTTCAAAACAGGTTAAAATGAGGGCTATTTGACTGCTCAAGTTTACATTTCATGGCAATTATTTAGGAGGGGTGTTGCTATGATGCCCTGCCCTAAGAAGTTGATGAAATAGGTGAAGCAGGTATAGCACAGGAGGGGAAGAGTACAGTGGATGTTTGTGCAAGCTGATGACACGTCACCTGAGGCTGGATCTCAGTTGTGCCACTCTCTTGACCCTGTGACCTTGATGAGTCACTTAACCTTCCTATGCCTCAGTGTTCTCATCTATAAAATGAGGGTGGCATGAGGATTATATGAATTAATATACATAAAACCCTTAGAACAGTCCCTGAGTGTAAAAAGTACTAAATGATTTATTTTTCTCATTTGAAGGACTCTTGCTCCCATATGAATGTAGAAATTTCTGTGGAGAAGGATTAACATGGTCTTACTGAAAACCAGAAGGAGGGAACCACAGACTGTGAAACCAACTGAGAAGACACAGCTTCTCAAATTATATTTTTTAGTCCTCAAATATGTTGTTGCCAATTTTGATATCTATCTGAGTTTTTGAAATATGTTCTTTGTTGCTTGTTAACAGGAAGAAATTTTTATGATTGATTGTTAAAGTTGAAGGAGCCCCAAATGCTATCACCCTTCTTTCTCATTCAAGGTGAGAATCCACTGAAAGAGAGAGAAGAGTCAGGTAAATAAAAGAAAAACAATTCAGATTTAGCCAGGCGTGGCGGCATGCACCTATAGTCCCAGCTACTTGGGAGGCTGAGGCAGGAGGATAGCTTGAGCCCAGGAATTTGAGGCTGTAGTGCCCTATGATCACACCTATGAATAGCCACTGCACTACAGCCTGTTCAACACAACAAGACAAAATCTCTAAAAAAAATCAGATTTAATACTGATAAAACTGATATGGAAATGCTGCTTAGGTATACAGCTACACTGGGTTTCCTTATACTAAACCCCTGGGATTGGACACATTCAGGCACAGGCAACTCTGATCTACCTTAGACTCCCCCACTCCAGAACCAGGCCTTTGGTGCTAAGATCATATTATGGACAAGATGAGAAAAGAAATTGTGCTTTATTGGAACAGCAGATACCAAAGACAAGGAAGTATGGTACGCCCAGATTCTCTCCCACAATCACCAATAAAATGTCACCTCTCTTGGTGGACTCTAATTGGTGTGGGAATACATGAATGGAGAATAATGTTCCTCCTGACAATGACATTTACAGGTGACTCTCCCACTGGCCAATCACGGGAGCTCAGTCATGTTACTTAACCTTGCTGAATTTCATGACACTTTTAATGACATGAGCAGCTTCCAGTTTGCTTCTTGTGTCTGAGGCCATTTTCCCCTCTGAATCTTTCAGAGACTCCTCAATTTCCAGAAATCCTCATGAAGGCCAGCCTTTTCCAGGCCCCCGTTCTCAACCCTCTTCTTACTCCAAGTGAACTTTCTAGGTGGTCTTAGAAACATGTGTGATTTGACAGAGCATTTTTTGCCCTAAATTTTCTTTCTGTCTAGCTCCAGGTTTAAATAACCTCTTTCTTGGTAAATATCTCACCTTGGCTATTCCCTCTGCATCTCTCCAGGGGCTGGGTCTTTCCCTCTGAATCTCCAAGTTCCAGGACAGGGCTGCCACACAGTAGACACTCAAGAAAGAAAGAATGGAGAAAGGGTAATGGAGGAAAAGGAGGCAATAAAGAAGGAAGGAGGAAGGGAAGGAAGGAAGAACATGGAGAGGGAAGAAGAAAAGAAGGAAGGAGAGAGTGGAGATAGAAGCAAAAAGACTCCAGGAGCATTTTCCTCATTGAAAATGAAAAGGAGAATCCACATTTATAATAGTTAGGCATGGCTCCCATGTGTAATAGCTTTCTGAATTTTGGGGCAGTTGATTAAGATTTCTGAACTTCTATTTTCTCATTTATAAAAAGAACAATATTAGTATTTATTTCAATATATTGGGTTGAGAAGTAACCAAGCTAACTAACGTCTGTGAAAGTATCTAGTACATGTAACAAATGTTCAATAAACGTTGATCAAATTAAGGCATGCATTTTTAATCATCAATGTTCTGCCAATTACCGAATTCTTTTAAGGCTCTACAGGACTTTACCCCAGACTGAAAACCCTGAAATTAACTAAGATGTGCGGATTAGGTCCAAAACAGCTGCCATGCAGAGGAATTTCATTTGGGGCTCCTCCTGCAAAACCACATCAAATGTGTGAGTGTGGGCTCACTCCAAGCTATCTCCAGGTGGGTGGGGCACCCACATACACTACTACAAACGCAGGGTCAATTGTAGAATGTAGCAGCTCCATACTTATCTGAAATCTTGATAATTATAAAAGGAGTCATATAGTCTTAAATAGCTTTTGAAAACACTGCTGTACAAAGGAAGATAATAGTGTTTGCTTAAAAATAAATACCAAAACAGTTTCCCTTTCATGATTGAAAAAAGTAATAATAAATTTAACTTCCTATCCTGAATTCCTCATTAAACTTCTTTGCAACTGAATGAGTTCCAGAATCTCTTTCATTCTGTGGGTCTTAGATGCCCTGGCCGGGAATTTGCTTCAAGAGAGGGAAGGGTACAACCAGCATTGGAAATCCAAGCTGCTGTACTAGCTTCCCTTGACCTGGAACGTGGCTTGGTGGGGAGCAGTCGTCCCTCAGTATTGCGTGTTACCTTCAAAACTGCCATAGGGTGTAACTCCCAGCAATTTTTTAAAAATTATATTAGCTCTTGCACTACAAAGATTGTCTTACTATCTTTGAATCCTCACTCAATACCAAGCATAATGTTGTAGGTAGAGGTGGTTGTTGTGTGATAAAAATAATGAAAGAAAAATCAAATGAAGAAAGAGTTGAAGAAATCATTGAATGAGTAAATGAGAGAGTCTGAAAGACTGTTCAATAGGGATTTTCAAAGTGCCCAGAGACTTAGAAAAGTGTCTGGGCCTGGGGTTTATACTTTCAAGAACTAGAACTTACAAGGAGTGATGACATCTAAAGGTCTAAATGCATATTAACCTGGCTCATTAATCAGTGATTAATCAGAATGTCAAATTACTAATTTACTTGAAGAAATCCTAACTTTCAGCACAAAAAAATACTTAACCCAATTTCTGACTTACAGTAGGCATGCAACAATATTTATTAACTATGTTTAATATTTAGTCAATTCAACAAATATTGAATGAGCACACACTGTGAACCAGGCACTGAATTTAGCATAGCGGATATAGGTGAGCAAATCTATCCTACCGTGATCAGGCAAGCCTCTTCAATGGAAAAGTCTCTATGGGAAGCTTAATTAAAATGGAAAATTTGCTTGTTGCACATAGAATCAGAGAAAAGAGAATCTGATCATCTTAATGAATAACTGCATCAAACTCTGCTGGGTTGATATTTGCATCTTTCTACACTCCTTGATCTAGTGTGTCACCTTAAGAAGGGCTGGCACCAGGTACTTAGATCATGAATACAGTATTTCATTCCTGGTATGCTCTTTTCCTGGAATCTCTTTAGCTTCAAGCAGAGTGCTACACATTATCTCTTTATTTTATGCATCCCTGTATCCCCATAAACTTCACCCAATTCTTAGCACCTTCTGGGCATCCAGAAGTTTATAAAAAACTATGAAATAGTGACCATATATTCAGAGCCAGAGATACATACGCTAATAAGTATGAAAAGCTACATAAGGATAACAGCACTACTGGACTCTTAACTGTCATTACACTGGGAAAAAAATCAGGCACAGAGTTACTAAAACCAGACAGATGGAAGGAGGGACCATAATGAGTTGTGATTCACAAAGAAATGAAATGGTAAATAAGACAATATTGTGTACATACCTATAAATACACGTCAGCATCTATATTTGTATTCATTTGCTAGGGCTTCTGGAACAGTGCTGTCAACGGGGTGACTTAAACAACAGAAATTTATTGTTTCACAGTTCCTGAGGCTAGAAATCAAAAACCCAGGTGTCAGTAGTGTTGGTTCCTCCCGAGGGCTGTGAGGGAGACATTGTCTCATGCCCCTTCGCTAGCTTCTGGTGGTTTGCCGGCAATCTCTGGTGTTCCTTGGCTTAGAGAAGCATCACCTCAATCTCTGCCTCCATGTTTACATGGCGATCTCCCTCCTCCCGTTTGTATCTGTGTCCAAATCGCCCCTTTTTATAAGGACAATAGTCACATTGAGTTAGAGTTCACCCTGATGAGTTCATTTGAAGCTGATCGTCTCTGTAAAGACCGTATTTCCAAAGAAGGTTACATTCTAAGCTATGAGGGGTTAGGACTTCAACATATCTTTCTCAGGGTAGCAATTCAACCAATAACAATATGCGTGTCATTCATAGATTTCTGCATAAGTACTCAAGAAAATGTGAACAGTGATATCCTCTAGGGAGTTAGACTATGAGATCAAGGGGATTTTATTTTTTGCTTTTCTCCTTTCAATGCTATTAACATTTGAAAATTTTAACCATGAGCATATACTATTATCTTGATTTAGAAATTACAATCATTAATGCCTAATTGGGGCTTCCTTCATTATGTTATTGGAAACAGACAACAGAGCATTTAAGAGGAAATGTATAGCTGCTCCACACATTTTATATCTGAAACAAATCCTTTGGGAGGGAATCCCAATTCTGTTTCCCATGAGCATAGTGCTTTCCTAAGCCATTTGATCTAGGTTGTAAGTTATCTGAACCTGGACTAGTTTAATTCCATTTTGGACACAATGCCCACTATGTTTTTGGCCATCAATCTGGGCAAAAGGCAATGCCTGTGACCCACTTTTCAGTCACCAGAGCCTATTGGCTAATATCAAACAACATCTTTTCTGTTCTTAAAAAGTAGATTAACGTGGAATTTGCTGTCTCTGCTATGATCCCTTAAAAGGGCTGCAAATATGAAGCCAAGAAGGCCATCTGAGACACAGGCTCATTCCTGCCACATGTGCACTTGGCAGTTTTCTCTGAGTGCTTCCGCAGTGCCACGCCCCTGAGGCCACAAGTGCGCATCCCATGAGGCCCAGGCAAGGAACTTCAGTACGTGCCTTTCATCAGTGCCTTCAAGGCCAATGCCGCACAAAATTTATTGCAGCTGTCTCTCAGCTCAGTTCTCACTTCTGCAGAGAAAGAAGTCAGCTAATGGAAACCTTTGATTTCAGTGTCAATATGAAATTGTGTTGAAAGAGGAGATGTTTTAACGTACAAGTAGAGAGAGGCTTTTCAGTTCATCAGTCAATCAGCAACTTTGATTTTCCTTAAACTTTTGCTGAGTACCTGGCATTGGGGCAGTGTTTGAGTGCAGCACTTAGCATCAGGGGCATCAGAATCAGAAAGACGGGGGTCTGAGTATTGACTCTCAAATATTTAAAGTGGAACCACAAGATATTTCTAGCATTAGATAATTCTGAAATATAACTCACTCAAGGCAGTGAAGAGGCACATTCTTTCTTAGGGTAGCAAAACCAGATCATTGGTTTACAAGAAATGGATGCAATGTTATGTTAACAGGAAGACAACTGATTTCTCATGAACGATAATAAAATTTTTTTCTGAATGAAAGTTATTCTTTTTTCCTGCTCAATAACTTCAAATGTCTACTCAGTGAGGTGGTCAGGGCCAGGATCTTTCTATCTTCTTGCCCTACCATCCTCTTCCACTGACTTTTCTTCTTCATGGTGGCAGCAGATCTATTGCAACTTCAATCATCACATCTGTTTTGCAAGCAGGAAGAAGGTAGGAGGGTCAAAAGCCTTCTACTTAATGGAAGCCCTTCCCATCACACTTAAACTTGTTTATCACCGGGCAGAACTCTGTCACGTCACTACTTCTGGCTGGACTGTGACTAGGAATACTTAGCTGTCCAGCCCCTATGTTAGGGAAAAGTGAAAGAGAAGATATTTGAGAGTTTGCTGTTGTGTGAGTTAATCCTTGACCAAGGCAGGGATACGGGAGAAAACATCAGCTACTTAATGAGCTATTTATTTATAAGTTATTTTTGTCTTCACATTATGATGAGGAACTAGGATTCAAAGAGATTACAATTGTTCAAAATGTACAGGATTCAAGCCCCAGTCATTATGCCTCCAAAAGTTTTGCTTTTAATAAGAATTTTGCTTGATTTGAACACAAATCTAGAGTTTCCCCTTAAGTACTATGGATGAGAGTAATGCTCTCTATTAAAATGTAGTGGTAACAATCAAGTCCTGAGTTAGCAAGATACCTCATTTCCTGGCTTTAGGACATAGGGGATTGACCATTTAGTTGATTATTCAAGGTACAGGCTTGCAAACTCTACCAGGCCATTGCAGTTGCTGTTTTCTCAATACGGTAGGCAAAAATACATCTATTTTGTGGTCAGTGATAAGATCTCCAAATGAATTTAAGTACCAGTAATTGTCTCCATCTCTTGTAATGATTTAAATTGACAAGTTAATATGCCTTTTACAGTCAATTTTTTTAAACTGTAAGCAGAAGGATGTTTGAATCCTTTCCCCAAAAAGCAGAAAGATACAGTTCTCAGAACTTCTACAAAAAGTTGATAAACAAGGCATTTATCAACTATGATTGCTAAAGACATAGGTAGGGTTAGAAGTGATCGAGTTGGCTTCCTGATATTGTAAACTGTGGGTAAACACAGAGTATGAAGAGCTAAACCACAGTGCAAAAGAGTCTGCATTTCATTCAAGAGACAAGATCTTCTGCTTACTCTGATGGCTGGTTATTTAGATGGAAGGTTCATCTTCACAGCGAGTGACCTAATAGTTAGGACTGTTCTTCATGGAATGTAGAGAGGCATTATTTCAAGATAATACCTACCTTTATCAGCCTCTGCAGCCCAACACTGGGTGAGTCACTGGCAAAAACACAGCACTTGTGTCCTTGAAAACTGAAGCTAAACCGCATGACACACAGAATAGAGTGTGCAACTGGAGTACTGGAAAGGTGACGGAATCAGATGATCAGCTTCGAGAACTGAGCCACAGTAAATGACTCATCCGTTCATCCTACAAACCTTTATTGATCACCTACTGAGCTAATAATCACAGCGACCCTATTTGGAATAACTTGAACAGAGACTAAGAGAGATAGTGGCCTGCTTTGGAGTGAACGCCCAGTTAATCAGGAACCATCTCACTTGTTAATGGCTGCTACCTTGAAAACAAGCCTATCTTACCATCCTTCCCAGGAACAAGGGGAAAACGAGCCCCCATGACTGAGAGCTCGCAAAACTAATTCTTACTATGACTTTAAAGGAGTTTGAAGACTTAAACGGCAGGAACCTTTTGTTAAATAATCAAACAATTAAGAGATTTCTGAGAATCACAGAGGGCTTATCCCAAAGTAAGCAAAAAGCTATTAGTCACCTGCTGGGTTATCCAATTGTTTATTCAGTATGGTCTTTAAAGTGACCTAATGTGTATGAATTTAACTTTTGAAAATATTAATGGTCATGGGATGTGAACTGGTGACCAGTTTCCCTTAACACTTTTCTGAATGGAGAATGTGAACCAGGCACCACATCTGTTACTTCTTGTGCCCCCAAACCCATCTCACCTAGTAGCAATTTCATACTGAAATTGTCTTGTGCACTGTGCTATATGTTCTCTAAGAACTGGGAGTGTTTCTTATTCATCTGTGTATACTCAGTGGTTAACACAAAGCCTGGTGTATAAAAGAGTATAAAAAAGTATATTCATTTTGAATACATGAATATATCAGCTCATTTCTTTCTTAAAGGTAAAATTCACAATTGGTTAGAAAAATCATGTACATCAGAGGCATATAAATAACTAGTCTTAAATGAATAAGAATATAAAACAGGCGGGCGAATAATTTTATTTAAAACCTTTAGAAAAAAAAACAAAATTCTTTCATGTATTCACATGAGAAGAAACAGTGTCATAGTCAGTCTGGGCTTCTGTAACAGAATACCATAGACTGGTTGGCTTAAATAACAAACATTTATTTCTTACAGTTCTGGAGTCTGAGAATTCCAAGGTCAAGGCACAGGCAGATGTGGTGTCTGGTGAGAGCACTTTTCCTGGTTTGCAGACAGCAATCTTCTCATTGTATACTCATAGATCAGAGAGCGGGGATACAGGCTCTCGAATGTCTCCTCCTACAAGGGCACTAATCCCATCATGAAGACTGCAGCCTCATAACATAATTACCAAGGAAAGCCCTCCTCCTAAAACCGTCACAAGGAGGATTAGGATTTCAATGTATGGATTTTAGGTGGACACAAACATTCAGTCCATAGCAAGCAGTTTTCTAAGGAAAGTCTTGAGTGGTGTCTTTGCTGCTAGCAACCATAGGCATGATTTACAACCTACTTAATGTATAGGACCAAGTGCGCAATACTTTGTTCCATTGTTTTACTGCTTAATTATTAGATTTTTATGCAGGTTCACACCATGACAAGCGGGCACTCTCAGTAGTTAATCATTTGGTGCTATTTCACACTAATGTCTAATATTTATTTAGTTGGGCGGGGAGAAACAGACTTTTCTCTAAATAAAATTTATACTGAAATAGATTCACTTACTAATTCAAATGTACCAAAGCATTGAAATAATCTGGCAAAATCATTTTCTTTACTCTGCCATTCTTGTTTCTCTTTCATTTTCTCGTAATACTTAATAAACAAGACATCTTCTTGGGAGGCATATTAAAGTGTGTAAAATTTAGATAATAAAACAAATTCTGGAGCGCAACATTGTATCATGCATTATTCAATTTTTATAATTTCAGCAGACTTTCAGCTATGCCTGGACATGTGTATCACAACAACATCCAGCAGAGAGATGTGGGTGCTAACAAGGAGGGCCTTTTCTCTTTTCCACTTAGGAAGCTTTCTATTTTTGCAGGAGCAAGACTAATTAAGCCTCACAAGTTATACATGGTAGAAACCTGAGACACAATAATTCTGACTTATGCTAAGGATAGACTTCCCCATCCCCCAACCTCTGACTAGTTTCTAAGATGCTCCTTCTTGTACATGCTCCTTTAGTTTGGTGAAGACTTTAGAAATATCTAAGGAAACCTCACGTAGTGAAACAATAGAGCTTCAAAACAATTTAAGACTATTATCCCACAACAGTCTCAGCAGAAGCCTAAAAAGAAGAGGATGTTATGTTAAAGAGATCTGTAGGGATAACTTTTGTCTGGTGAAATGAACCCCAATAAGATTCCAATAGAGTTCCAAGTCTTTAAGAAAAATGTATTAGCAGAAATACCACTGGCTTGCATTAAAAGCAGCAGATGCAGATAACATGAAAAAGGTCTTTAGAACCCCTGAGAAAATGACAAACATGAAAATATGGCCACCTTTCATGAAAAAAGGAAGGATAACTGAGAGAATAGAAACCAGAGCCTAGAAGGCAAAGCCCAGAACCATGAGAAATTACCACTTGTAACCTGATGAATTTCAGAATGGCTATGGATTAATGACTCTTAGGTGCCTCCCATTTCTCCCTTTTTGAACAGCAATATTTATAGCAACTATTTTATAGGAGTCCTACAATTGTGTGTGGGTGTATATGGAAAAGAATAACATGTGTTTTATTTTTTAATCTTTATTTCAAAACATTAAGGGGGTACAAGTGTCTTTGTTACATAGATATCTTATATAATGCTTAACTCAGGGCTACTGGTGTGCTTGGTCAGCAGAAGACTGTTCATTTTACCCAATAGGTAAGTTTTTATTGGCTGGCACCTGGGTGTGTCATGAGATGTAGGCAGATGTCTGGGCAGGTTGTGGGCTCTTGGAGGGCACCTGGGTGGGTCACAGGACCTTAGTAGGCACCCGGGAACATCGCAGGACCACAGCTGGAAATGGGGTTGGTTGTGGGACCTTGGCAGACACCTGGACAGGTCAGAGGCTCTTGGTTGGCACCAGGGAGGGTCACAGGACTGTAGGTCACTGCAGCTGGTGGGGCCAGGGAGATGAGTGGCTTCCCACATGTGGATGCTTCCCCAGGTACCTTCTGATCTTGCCGAACTGGTCACTCCGCCTCTCTCTCCTTCACTTCGGGTGTCTCCAGTCACTTCTCTGATTGATGATGCACAATGCTCTCTCTGAGAGGGTCCATCTGCAGGTGAACCTCTACCCACAGCCTTTGATCCTCTCCCTGACAGCCACAAGTGCAGGCTGCTTCTAGTCTGCCCTCCTGGGACTTGTGTTTTTAGTTCACAGTTCTTTAGCTTGAGAGAAACTGTACTCAAGGAAATGTTCTTAACGAACACTTTAGAAGCCCTATTCATACCTGGACCATCTAAATGATAAGGATATTCTGGACTTAGGGTAATATCGTAATAGGAGCAGACTTTTGGGGACCTTATAAGAAGGTGAGTGTATTTTGCATGTGTGACAGTTGTGAATCACTGGGAACAAGAGAGAAGACTTTGGTGTCAGGCTTTGACAGAACCCCAAATGATTCTCACTTCCTAGTATTCATGCATTTCTATAATCTTTCCCACATTGAATAAGCATTCAGTATATAACCAATATAATATTGCAGAAATGATGGAATATAATTTCCTAGGCAAGGTCACAAAAGACATTGTGGCTTTCTCTTTGTTCTTTCTTAATTCACTCCTCTTCTCAAGTGCACATGGAACACTCACCAGGACAAACTATATGTTAGGTAGTAAAACTAGTCTCAATAAATTTAAAAAGATTGAAATAATATGAAATATCTTCTCCAATGATAATGGAATGAAACTAGAAATGAATAAAAAATGAAATCTGGAAAATTCAAAAATTTGTGCAAATTAAACAACACATTCTTAGGTAATCAATGTGTCAAAGAAGAAATCAAAGGGAAATTCGAAAATGCTTCAAAATACGTGAAAAAGGAAACACAGCATTTCAAAACTTATGGGGTTCAGTGAAAACAGTGGTCAGAGAGAAATTTATAGCTATAAATGACTATATTCTAAAGGAAGATTTAAAATCAATAACTATCCTTCTACCTTAATTGGAAAAAGAATGGCAAAGAAAATCCAAAGCAAACAAAAAGAATGAAATGATAAAGATTAGAATGGAGATAAACAAAATGGAGAATTTTTAAAGAATACAGAATAAACAAAACCAAAATTTCTTTCTTTCAAAACATTAACAGAATTTACAAAACTTTATCTAGATTGACCAAGAAGAAAAGATAATACTCAAATTCCTAAAATCAAGAATGCAAACGGGTACATTACTACAAACATTACAGAGGTAGAATGATAACAAGTTAGATAACCTAAATGATATTGGCAAATCCTAGAAACACACAAACTGCCAAAACAGACTCAAGAAGAAATAGAAAACTGAATAAACCTATAAAAAAAAAAGATTGAATTAGTAATCAAAAACCTTCAAACAAAGAAAATCCCAGTGAAGATGATTTTGTTGGTGAGTTTTACCAAACATTTAAGGAAGAATTAACACCAATCCTTTGCAAACTCTTCTAAACAAATAGAAGTGGAAAAAAACACTTTTTCATTCATTGTAGGAGCTACTATTAACTTGATACCCAAGCCAGACAAAGACACTGTAAGAAAAATAAACTACAAATTAATGTCCCACATGGATATAGATGCAAAAATCCTCAACAAAATCCTAGCAAACCAAATTCAGCAGCATGTTAAAATGATTGTACACCACGACTAAGTGAGAATGCAAGGTTAGTTTAACATCCAAAAATCAATTAACATAATATGCCATGTTAATAGAATAAAAACAAAATCCACATAATGATCTAAAAGATGAAGAAAAAGCATTTGACTAAACCCAAACTCTTCATGGTAAAAACATTCAACTAACCAGGAATAGACACTTCATCAATGTGATAAAGGGCATCTGAGAAAAACCTACAGCTAACATCATACTTAATGTTAAATACTTTAGTCCTAAAATCAGAAACAAGACAAAGATGTTCACTCTCCCCATTTCTATTCAACATTGCGGTTTGGGCATTTTTAAATACTGTTTTTTCTAGAATTGCCAGGCTTCATCAGGTCATGATGTCTCAGATAAACTAAGACCAATTCAATACATTGAGAAGCATTAAAATGCTACTTCACAGTTTATATTATTGCTATATGTTTGTGCTCTACAAACATAAGAATTCTGACCAATTCTGTCTTTCATTGATTCTTGTTGTAAAAGTATGTTATCAGAGGAAGAGAATCAATGTGGAAAGAAAGAATTAGACTATCATACTATAAGGGCAGGAGGCAAAAAAGAATATCGTTAATCTATTCAGTGCCTCTAAAAGCAATATGACTCAAAGATGAAAAACATAGGATAGCTGCCCTCAAGATGTTCCCTGTCCAACAGGGAAACAAACAAATAAATAAATAAAGTGGTTGATATTATACATGAGGACTATATGAATTACTGTCAGACCAGAGTGGGACAAATTTAGTTCCCTTTAGCTAGGGAGATAGTTTAGAATATGTAGTGATTAGAGAAGCCATCGCAAAGATGATACTAGAGATTAATTTAGAAAGATGAGTTGTATTTCTCTGAACATAATAAGAGTTATAGAATATTACAAACAAAATAAATTACATGGGCAGCACATATAAAGAAATGAAACAAGATGTCAAATTCTTGGAACTGCAACAATTTCAGTGGGACTCCAAGGCATATTGTAGAGTGATGAGAGATGGAAGTGAAGAAGCAGGGAGAGAGCAAATAAAGCCCATTGTATCTTTTATTCCATGAATAATTTGATGCATACATTCATTAGGAAAAGACATAAATATATATTTACCCTTTAATACAATTATCTCATTTCTGATCATTATTCCATAAAAATAATCCAAAAGAAGGAAGATGTTATATGGGAGGTGAGGGGATTTAAAAAGTACCCCAATATAATTATATGCAACTACTTTTGAAATGAGATATATAGGACTACAGAAATATAGAAAATATGATACAATATTAAATGGCAAAAACACCCAGATGCAGCAAAATATACTGTGTGACTCTAAATATGTAAAAATACCTCTGTCCCTGATAAGGTGGGTTTGGCATAAGACAGTGGTCTATTTCGTGACAGGCCACACGGCCTCATGAGTAAGGTGACATCTGTGCCTGTTGTCCCAGCGTAATTATTAATCACACTCCTCCTTCCATTCTCAAGAGGGTCCCAGAATGGACAACAAATTATATGGCCATAAGTCAGTGACAACATGTGTGAGCTAAAAAACAGCAGCTGCCTCACATCCTCCCTCCATATCTCACCCAAGAACATCTCATTTGTTCAACCCTGTCCAGAAACATATAAGAAATAGGAATGTTGGGAAATGTAGGTCACTCTAGCCAAGTTGACACATTACAAAGCCACCACAAAGTCAAATTGTGCTTTTTGTTAAGAACACCGATAGTTTTCCTAACAAAAGATTGTGAAAAGCTGGACTAACATGAGTTTCTCTTTTCCCAGGCTATCTTTGCTATTTATTCCAAAACGCCTTATTTAACCTAATTCAATCTCTTCCTTCATTATAAAATAGAGTTAATAATATCACACGTTTTAGAAAAGTTCTTAGTTCTAAGCTACAGAAACTGACTCTAGTGCAGGATTTCTCAGCCTCAGTGATATTGACATTTTAGGCCAGATAATTCTTTATGATGTGGAGCTGCTCTGAGGACTGTACAGCTTTTCACAGCATCCCTGGCCTCTACTCACTGCATGTAAGCCTCCTCTAGCTATACTGCCTTCGCTGTCCACGGACAGTCTTGTTTCTACCATAACAGCAAGGGCATAGCAAGCACCTGGCTATAATCACAGATCATGTACTATTTGCCTCGCAGGATGCCAAGTACTGTCTTGGATCCAAAGAAGTCAAGGTTCCTGAACTTCAAGAGGTTACAATCAACCCCATCAATGATCAAGATTTGACCTTCCCATGAGGCCAAGTACTCTAGTATGGTCCTGTGTCCAGGGAGAACAAACTCTGCCTTTCAGCTTTGGAAGACTTTACAACTTATTGAAAAGAACATTTTGACCAGAGATAAACAATGGAATGTTTCCACTTCCTTGTTTGGGAAGCTATTTAGAGAAGAAGGAAGTGAGTGAGCAAGGGTTGATGGTGATGTGATGGATGACAAAAGGCTTCTCTCTTTGCTGCAACGGCCCAGAAAAGGCAACAGCCACACACGTAGTGCTCGTTACTGCTAATGGGAGTTGGGTCTGGCAACCAGAGAAGAACATGCCCTTGGAGTTGTACTTCCCTCTGTGGACAAATCGACATTGAGGAAACCTTTGCCATAAATAATCCCTGCTATTCAAGAGAACATTTGTCCCATTGCTGCAGAGGGAAGACAAAAGAGTCAATGAAGTTTTTAGGAGGAGTTCACAGACTCCGGCAGCTCTCTTCAGGAAGATTAACAAAGACAAAACAGACATTAGAACTGCAATGATGGATAAAACAAATAAAGGGTTGTTGAGTTTCTGGAATTTGTGATGGCTGTAATATGTACATAACGCCAAATGTCCTGGTACAAAATGAAAAATACATTTACTATTCCCAAACCCATATTCTACTGCTTCATGTTACATTTTCTTTAAGTAGACAAAAAATAAAATAAAAAATAAGACACTGATTCAGGTTCAGTCCATTCAACCAAGCATCCTATCCCTAGAACTTACTAGAAGCCAGGGACTCTGTGAAACGTTGCACAGTCCTCAGAACAGCTCCACATCACAAAGAATTATCTGGCCTAAAATGTCAATATCACTGAGGCTGAGAAATCCTGCACTAGAGTCAGTTTCTGTAGCTTAGAACTAAGAACTTTTCTAAAACGTGAGATATTATTAACTCTATTTTATAATGAAGGAAGAGATCGAATTAGGTTAAATAAGGTGTTTTGGAATAAATACCAAAGATAGCCTGGGAAAAGAGAAACTCATGTTAGTCCAGCTTTTCACAATCTTTTGTTGGGAAAACTATTGGTGTTATTTTGGTGAAAGGTTATTTTGGCCCATGTTATGTAAATGAATAAATAAGTAAAGGGAAGATAAATAAATAAATAAGACTCAACAGTCCCACGGCTCTGCTCCCTACAGTCATTCAGGGACCCAAGCTCTTTCCATCTATCCTGATAACACTTGGAGTCCACCACCAAATCCTCGGCATTCAATCAGTAGACAATGGAAGAGAGTGATTGTGGGGGACTGAGTGGGAAGTTTAGGGCTCAGGCCTACAGGTGGCATACATAATTTATTCTCACATCTTATTGGCAAGAAATCATTCATAAGATCACACCTCACTGCAAGTGTAGCCAGAAATATAATCTAAGCATGTGCTCAGAATCAAGAGGAAAATTATTTGGTGAACAACAAAATACATTCAACCTTATTGATCTGGTCCTTCTCAAAGTATATTCCAATTTGAAGAATTGCTTACTTTTGTGTTTTTATTGCCTTAATCATATGGCCTGTAAATTCTTCAACTCAGTTATGTCTCTCATGACCTGAAACATCAGAACTACAAACCATAGTAGAAGAAAAAGCGGAGATGAGAGGGGAAGGGGTAAAAGGAGATGAGAGAGTTTCTAAACTGAAAGGACTCCATGAGCAATGAATCCCAATCACCTCATTTCACAGAAGAGGACACTGCATTCCAAAGAAAGTCATTTTCCCAAGGCCACACACCTTTAAATATAAAACCGAGACTTCAACACAGTTCTCTTAGTTTTCTTTTCAGGATTCTTAACCAATACACCATTATTCCAAATGTGCCCATGCCAAAATCTGTTACAAATGTACAATACTTTCATGTAGTTTTTAATTCTCTGTAGATTTATAACAATGCCTAATATTTTGTTAGTAGTTTTGACCTAGAATTTGAAAAGCATTCCTCTAGCCCAAACTAACAACCCAAAGCCCTTTACTTGAACTACAATCATAAAATTATTTTTCACTGAGTATTTATTAGAATGCATGTATGACCTAAACAGGCCTCTTTTAAAAAGTATTTGGAGATAGTTCTGTTTTTGCTTTTAATTTCCCTCTTACTTGCTGTATTAGGATTCTTTCAAAAGCTAACATTGGAAAACAACTCAAACAAGCTTATATTTCAAAAAAGGATCAGTGAATCATGTATATACTGCAGGATTCAGGGATACAACCAATATCATCAGAGTCACTCATGTCCACTCATTTTTAATTCTCTTTCTAGGTTGGCCTGATTCCCTCTTCCTACAGACACGCTATTTCTACATGTTGGGAATGACGGCCACTGGCAATGTCAGCCCAACAAATTTTAACTTGAAATACCAAGAGAAGAGGGAATCTTTCCCTCCAGCTGCCCCAGAAGAGTCCCAGAGTGGACTCTTAACTGGCTAAGCTTCAGTGACCTGCCATTCAGTGAGTGGATTTGGGTGAAGTGCAGGTAGGGGGAGCAGACACTGATTGACAGCCTCCAGAACTAGAAGGAGTAGAGAAGGGTTTCCCCCCCAGAAACCAGAAAATATGCCGAGCAGAGAAAAACATTAGTTATCACAGTCTATTCTGCTTGCTGACCGTTAAACATACAAAAAATACTGTATATTTCCAACACACAACTAAAATCCCAGGCACATCTAAAACCTCAAACAACTGATACCTGAAGTATATACCTCTATCCTGGCAAAGAGTCAACATGCAAATTCAGGAGATTTTCCTTCCTACGTTTAAATTAATAATTCAGAACAGTAGATACACAGTATAAGATATGCTATCTCTGCCCAATTCAATGGAACATATTAGATTTGTAGTTACTTTGGTTACTTATGCAAAAATTAATCATTAAGATAGTCCTCCCTCTCAGAAAAAAAGTAGAGCTAAATAGTAGGTTTGCGGCCGGGCGCAGTGGCTCACGCCTGTAATCCTAGCTCTCTGGGAGGCCGAGACGGGCGGATTGTTTGAGCTCAGGAGTTCAAAACCAGCCTGAGCAAGAGCGAGACCCTGTCTCTACTAAAAATAGAAAGAAATTAATTGGACAACTAAAAATATATAGAAAAAATTAGCCGGGCATGGTGGCGCATGCCTGTAGTCCCAGCTACTCGGGAGGCTGAGGCAGGAGGATCGCTTGAGCCCAGGAGTTTGAGGTTGCTGTGAGCGAGGATGACGCCACGACACTCTAGCCTGGGCAACAGAGTGAGACTCTGTCTCAAAAAAAAAAAAAAAATAGTAGGTTTGCAAAAGGGCTATAAACATTGTCTAGTCCATCTCTTTCATTTCGTAGATTATGAAATTGAAGACCAGAGAAGCGATAATCTGGCTAAGTTATACAGCTTTTTATTGACTGAATCCTCAGTTAAGACTCAAGCTTCCTTCCAGGTAGTATGCTACTTTTACCATTGTATACCATTGTCCAAATTGTTGCATGTTCCTCATGTTGTAAGATTTTTTATAAAAAAAAAAAGCAAGTAGACAACTGTTAACTAAAAAGAGGATTTTTCAGTTCTGGCAATCTTTCAATTTTCAAGGAAATTTTATGCAACAACTCAAAATTGTCCTCTAATTTGTATTTTCCAATGCATAGTTTTATGATACCCAGAAAAAAATGGTGGTTCCTGTGAAAAGAAATGTTCAAATTATGTGTAAATGCCTGCAAAAATAATTACCACATGAAATCAAAGTGACATGGATCATAAGAGATACCTTTTCAATCTGGCTTCAGAATATTTTTTCAAAAAATGTCTATCTCCTGCTGTGTCTTTATGCAATTATACACAGCATGATTAGACAGGGGAAAAGATTCCCTAAATGCTATGAGCAGCTAAAATAAAGTTGTAATCAATTTACTTGATTTTAAATTGTTTCAAAAATATGTCCTGGGTATTAACATGATCATCCTTAACTTTTCTTGTTTTAGTAAAAATGAAGTTCTGTTTTTCTTGACCAATAAATTTTACTCAAGATAAAGTATTAAGATTCTTAAAACTCAGGGCCGGCCAGTGACTCATGCTGATAATCCCAGCACTTGGGAGGCTGAAGTGGGAGGATTGCTTGAGGCCAGGAGTTCAAGACCAGCCTGGGCAACATAGTGAGACCTTGTCTCTAGAAAATAAATTTAAAAATTACCTGAGTATGGTGGTACATTCCTGTAGTTCCAACTACTCAGGAGGCTGAGGCAGGAGTATCATTGGAGCCCAGGAATTTGAAGTTACAGTGAGCTGTGATCATGCTATTGCACTCCAGCCTGGGTAACAGAGCGAGATCCTGCCTCTAGAAAATAAATAAATAAAATAAAATTTTTAAAAAGGATTCTTAAAACTCAAACCATAAAATTTCAATTAAAATGAAATATTATCTTTTGTCTATCAGGTTGATAAAGATTAGGAATAAAAGTACCTAGTTTAGCAAGAATGTTGGGAAAGGGACTATCATATACTTCTAGGAAAAGTGTAACATGCTTAGAATCCTTCCTCGGGCCACCTTAGCAATGCATATGAAGTATCATTAAAAAATATTCATGCCCTTTAATCTGACAATTCCACTTCTAGTAATTGCCCTAATTAAATTATTAAAGGCACACAAAATTGATTAAAAAATGTTCATCACAATAGTGTGTCATGGAAAACAATCACTAAATATAAAAAAATAAGGTATGGTTAAATAAATCAATGATGGCACATACAATAGGATATTTTTCAACCTAAATGACCAAGAATGAAAGACTGGCAAATAACCTTTGATGTGTTAGTATGATGAAATACTAGGCTACCATTTTTTTAAGTAGAAAGATGTTATAATAGTATAATCCAATTCTTATAAACTTTATATAACATATGTCTATGTAGCTGTACATACACACAAACATACATACAAGTAGAAAAATACAAATAGTTTAGAATTACAAATACCAAAAATATTGGCAGAAGTTAGCTCTCCCTAGAGACAATACTTACTTCAAAACCTTGCTGTCAAGATTCAAGTGTGTGTGTCTGTGTCTGTGTGCACGTATAAATAAAATTTCCCTATCAGAGGGCCTAGGAAATAGTAGACCTTCAAAGAATGCTAGTCACTTTCTTGCCTTTACAATCTTTTCCATATGTGACACTCACTCCACACTGTTCTATATCTATCACGATTTGGCTCCAAGAACAGGGATAGCGAAGTATCTTAGGAAGGGGGATAAATCAGGCAGAAAACCAATAAGCCTCTGGAACTCTTTGTGTGTCTCTGCATATGCCCCATCAAGCCAGAGCCTTAAGTTAATGTCAGCTTTCAAATGATAGCAGGGTGACAGGGCCTCATCTCCCAGTGCATGATCTGAAAGTCTACCTTTACTTATGAACATAAACTAAGGATAACCTCTTTCTCAGAAAGTGTTCTCTTATTACCTTTTAAAAGCATGAATCAGACCCTGGGAAGGCTTAGGTTCATTACTTTAAAATAACCATGTGAAGGAACTCATAGTCGCATGTACTGGCCTAATGGATTCTGCCCCCTGAAAGAGGCATAATTTTGGACTTTCCTTCCTGCTCCCTGTTGGGTTTCCATGGAAACAAATGTCAGAGGGGAGGGGGGCAACTCTACTCATCTTGGGGTTGGGGAGCTATATGAATGGGTAAGAGAGAGAAAATATGTCCTCTTTGGGAGCTAATTGGGTCTAACTATGGGCAATCTATTTGGCCATAACAGAGGAGCAGAAGGGCTTGAGGTGATAGGAAGTTTTAAGGCCAGAACAGTGAAAGCTTCACAGATGTGTGACATAATTTTCAGCTCCTCCAAATTGCTACCTGGCAAGCTGGTCTCCGATCATCTTTAGTCGGCTTTCTCTTTTGCTCAAAGAAAGGGTAGATAGTATCTTTTCATGCTATTCAAACACAAAGGGAGAAAGGACTCTCAAACCCCACCTTGCAATCGGATTTAATGAAAATAAAAGTCAAACTGAATGGAACATCAACGTATTACTTCATTGTGAAATAAATTAAACCTCAAAATACACAATGACCTAAACGACTGGTTAACTCATTGTTGTAAATGTATATTCCAGTATGGACCTTATTCTCATTTTAAGCAATATATATTAGAGTGCTAATAGAGGTTGGAACCATAATGACTAGGAACACAGACTCCAAAGTAATTCTTTTGACCTCAAGGTGGAGGGTTTGGCCTAAGTAGTAGATGTCACATGCACCCGCTAAATTCCAAGGAGATTTCAAAAGTGTCATTGAAGATGCTAGGCATAAATGAGAGGGAGGGACATTTCAAGACAGGCCAAGTTCCACACAGAATTTTCTAGTGTACATGCCAGTGAAAGGTTTGACTGAATCAAGTCCTAATCATACTGGATGTTTATCATTACTGCATGCTTACAATTTTCATGCTGGCCCAGTACTTATCAACTCTTCTTATCACCACGATACACAATCTCCTAGGAAGGAGGTGTTTGGGCAAGAACAGCTTTTCTCCTACTATTTAACCTATGAAAAGACCCTTAGGTTCTATTGTCAAGGTTCTTTATAGCAACTTCTCAAAACAAAAGAAAACAAACCCTTTTTGTTAGCACCCACATGTATCCACCAGTAATTGTAAGTATAGCATGGTCATAAAGTCTCCAAAAGTGAGGAAAGCAATCTTCAGTGGTCAACTTGCATTTTGATGGAAAGAAAGTATTAAAGGAGGAAGTGATATGTCAAGCTGTACCCTTAAAGACACAAAAAAGTGATTTGGCGAATTTTTCTTAGTCGTTGTAGCCAAGACCTTCTTGTTCTGAATTCCAGGAGCATTTACAGTTTCGATGTCTCATTTTCATTCATGCAACAAGAATTCACTATGTAACTGTAACAGGTCAATGCTAAGGGCTGGCACTTAGTTACTCACTGGTGACATCTCTTGCCCTGTTATGTAATTAAACATCTGGTAAGTCTTCCTTCTCCCAGCAAGGGTCTATGTTTATGAAGGCTTGAATCATGGCACATCTTTTTCTACGGAATAAATATCTGAGGATAGGGCAAGATGGCTGACTACAGACATCAGTTGCCAGATCGTCTCAGAAAGAAAGAAAACCTTCAGATGGAAAAAAGAAAAAAACATAGCTCATGTGTAATTCTGAGGGAAAAGTGCCAGAACCTACTGGAGAGTCCATGGGAAGAAGTTGCAGAGCAAACCAAGAAGGAGCAAGATTTTGGCAGAGATCAAGCTCTGAGAAACTTGGAGTCCCATGGAAAGGGTAGGGAGGGGTTTCGTTTCTCCTCCCTCATAGCTCTGGTAGTTAGCAGACTCTGAGCTGCTAAAGAGCTTCTCTACCCTCATGAACCCAAAAGCTGCTACTGCCAGTGAATGGGGAGCTTCTTGAAAACAAAGCACCGGGCTGCCAGCCCCCTCAGGGTTGTTCTCCATCACCAGACCCAAGCTGAGACGGCAGGTGGCATACAGCTTCTCCACCCATTGTGAGCCTTCGTCCTCCCCAGGGAGCTTCAGCTCTTCAGTTTTCATGTCACTTGTTCCCGCACAAACATTTCACCATCTATTGATTCAACAAATAGTATTGTAGTACTACTTCTAGAATTGCAATGGTAAGTAAAACCAGACATGCGAGTTCATTCATGTCTCTTACAGCTAATCAGGAAAAAGACATTAATCAAATGATCACACATAAAATTGAACTCTGGCAAATGCTACAAAGGAAAGTTAAGTTTTATGAAAGCCTATAATGGGAAATTGACCTAGTTGAGACAACCAGAGCAAGGAAGGGTCTCCTAAGGGGAGGCCTGAGACTGGGAGGTAATTAATGGACATAAAGGGAGGGACATACTCCAGCTTAAGGAACAGCTAAAGTCAAGGCTCTAGAGAAGATTCAAGGAACTGAAGGAGATTCAATGTGATTGGAGCACTAAGAGAAAAAACTCAAGAGCTTAGTTGAAGACTGGAATTAGTTAAAGGTCCAGACATTCAGATTTGGATATTTATCCTCCAGTCATTAAAGGATTTCACACAAGAAGTGATATGAGCAAATTTTTGCTTTCAAAGATCACTCTGACTGCAGAGCAGAGAATGGATTGGATGGACCCAAGAATGGTTGCTGGTACCCCCATCAGGAGACTGTTGCTATAACCTCAATGGCAAATGAGATTGTGGCTTGAACTAGGTTGGTGCCACTGGACAAGGAAAGAAAGGAAAGAATTTGAGAGATATTTAGGAGACAAGATTAATGGTACTTAGTGATGATGGGTTAGATATAGAAATTAGGGAGAAGAAATTTCCTAGAGCACCATCTGACATATAGTGGCATTACAACAAATATCCATTTATTAATAATTAAATATCATTATGTAATATATAGTATTTTTTAGTTTTAAAATATGTAGTTATGAACCAAAGTACAAATTTCAGTTCTTCCACTTACTAGGGCAACTCTATTCATCTTGGTGTTGGGGAGCTATATGAATGGGTAAGAGAGAGAAAATATGTCCTCTTTGGGAGCTAATTGGATCTAACTATGGGCAAT
>NW_012148030.1:645318-661006 GCF_000956105.1 Propithecus coquereli
TGGCAGATAATAGTCCCAAGAGCTGACTTATGTAACTAAATGAAAAAGGAAGACAGTCTGTAATAATTACTCCTCTCTTTTAATCAAAAGTACTCAGACAAAAGTTTCCCAAACACAAGGAACGCTTGCTTTACTACTGCCTATATTAATATTTCAGAACAAGGACTATAACCAGGAATATAAAAGGACATTGTCTAATGATAAATTAACAAATTCTCCAAAAGGGGATAACAATTCTCAATATGTATGCACCTAATAACAGAGATTCAATATACACAAAAGACTGTTAGACTGAAAGGATAAATAGACAAATCTACAATTATACTTGGAGATTTTAAGGTATCTCTTTCAATGTTTGATAGAGCAAATACACAGAAAATCAAAAGGATGTAGAAGACCTGTACTGTATATTGGTCTTAACTGGAATTTATTCAGCACTCCATACAATAAAATCATAGCACACATTCTTCGTAAGTACACATAGAACATTGAACAATATGTATCATGTGCTGGACCAGAAAAGAAGTTTCAATAGATTTATAAGTATTGAAATAATATGATTTATATTCTCTGATTATAACAAATTAAACTAGAAATCAATAATAGAAAGATATCTTTAAAATACCCATTATTTGGAAACCAAACACACTCCTAAATACCTATGGGTCAATACAAAAAGGAAAATCAGAAAGTACATGAAACTGAATAAAAATAAAAATACAACACATCAAAATGTGTAAATAGAGCTAAGGCAGGGTTTAGAGGGAAATTTACATCGTTGAATGTTTACGTTAAAAAAGAGAAAAGGTTTCACATCAGTGATTTAAGGTTCCCCCTTATAAAACTAGAAAATAAAGAACAAATTAGTCCTAAATTAAGCATAGAGAGAAATAATAAAGGAAACTTAAAAATCATTGAAATTGAAAATGTAAAAACAATAGAGAACATCAATGAAACCAAAACTGGTTTTTTGATAGGATCAATGAAATTGATAAATCTCTAACTAGATTGATCAGGAAAAAAAGAAGACACAATTTGCCAATATTGATAATAAAATGAGGACATGAAGAAAGACACTACAGGTATTAAAAAAATAAGCGAAGATTGTAAACATATTTATGCTAATAAATTTAACAACTTAGGTGAAACAGAAAAATTACTTAAAATACATACACTACTCAAAAGAAATTGATAACCTGAATACCCTATATTCTAGAAATTGAATTTTGCCTTAAGAAACTTTTTATACAGAAATATTCAGCCCCAAATGACTTCACTGGAACATTCTACCACATACATAAGGAAGAAATAATACCAATTCTACACAAATTCTGTCAAGAAGGGAAAAGAACATTTCCCAACTCATTCTATAAGGTTAGCATTACCCTGATACTAAAATCAGAAAAAGACATTACAAGAAAACCAGATATCAATATTCCTTAAGAATAGTGATGCAAATATTCTTTTGAAAATTCAGCAAATAGAATTCAACAATACATGAAAAAGATAATACATTATGACTAAACATTTATTCCAGGAATGCATAGTTGATTGAACATTTAAAAATCAATTGATGTAATTCATCCTATGACTAGACTACAAAAGAAAAACATATCATCATCTCAATATATGCAGAAAAATCATTTCACAAAATTCAATGCCCATTCACAATAAAAATAATAAAATAAACTCTCAGCAAACTAGGAATTAAAAAAAAGTCCTCAAACTAATAAAGAGTACGTACAAAAAAACGTAAAACTAATGTCATCCTTTACAGTAAAGAATAGAGGTTAACCCTTAAGATTAGAACCAGGAGGAAATGTTTCCTCTCACGGCATCTGTTCTGCCATGTACTGGTGGTGCTAGTTAATGCAATCAAGGAAGAACCAAAAATAAAATGCTTACAAAGTGGAAAGGAAGAAAACGAAATTTTCTTTATTTGCAGAACACGTGATTGTCTATATAGAATGTACCAAAAGAAAATATTAAAACTAATAAGTGAGTTTAGTAAGATTGTAGACAACAAGGTCAATATAAAAAACTCAATTATATATGTCATATCCTACTGAAATTGAAAAAATTTTAAATAGACTACAAAAGCATAAAATTTAAAACAATTGGAAACTAAGAAAAATGTGCAAGAATTTTAATCTAAAAATGATAAAATATTGTTGAGAGAAATTAAAGCTCTAAATAAATGGAGAGATATATATCATAGATTAGAAGACTAATTATTGTTAAGATGCCAATTCTAGCCTAATTGATCTATAAATTCATTGCAATCTCATCCCAAATTTTAGCACTTTTGTAAAACCTGTAAAGCTTATTCTAAAATGTGCACAAAAATGACAAAGGAACTAGTATAGCCCACAATATTGACAAAGAGGAACGCAGTCAGGGGGCTTACATTACCTGATTTTAAAGCTTACTTCTAAGGTACTACTGTACAAGCAGTGTGGTATTGGTGCAAAGATAGACTTATGGATCAATCAAATAGGAGACCACAGAAATGGACCCACTTGTATATGGTCAATTGATTTTAACAAAGATGCCAAGGCAGTTCAGTGGGAAAAGATAATATTTTGAAGAAATAATTTTTGAACAATCAATATTCAAATGCAAACCAAAAAAATGGACCATGACCCTTACATTAAACCATACACAAAAATTAACTCAAAATGTATCAGAGACCTCAATGTAAGAGCTAAAACAAGCTTCAAGAAAAAGACATAAAAATCTCAGTAACTCTGGATTCTACAAAGATTAGACAGATTTAATAAGTAGGACCTCAAAAGCAAGAAATATAAAAGAAAAAAATTGACAATTATGACTTCATTTAACCATAAACTTTTACTCTTTAAAAGACACTGTTTAAGAAAAATCACAGATAGGAGAAAATATTCACAGTGCATATATCTGATAAAATATTTGCACCCTGAATAAATATAAAGAATCATACAATACAATAATGGGAAGACAAATAACCTGATTAAAAAATATATATCAGCAAGATTTTACTTCACAATAAAAGGCATACAAATGGCAAGCAAACCTGTGAAAATATGCTTATTTTTCATTATTGCAGAAATGCAGACTAAAGGCATGAGATACCATTACACATTCATTAGAATGGCTAGAATTAAAAAGATTAACCATGCCAATTTCTGACAAGTACATGGAACAACTGGGGCTCTCCTTCATTGCTAGTGAGAATACACGCTGGAAAACAGTGTCAATTTCTTAAAAAGCTACACACACTCTAACCATATACCCAGAAATACCATTCCTGTGTATTTATTCAAGAGATAATAGACCCAAATTGGAAAGAATACAAATTTCCATCAACATTTGAATGGCCAAACAAAATGTGATATATACATACAATGAAATATAACTCAGCAATAAAAAGAAATGAACTATTATAAAAGCAACACATGAATAAATATCAAGAATATTTTGCATAAATATGAACATTTTGCTAAGTGAAAGAAAAGACTACCTACTGTGTGATTTCTTTCATTTAAAATTCTTTTAAAAAAGCCAGACTAAAGTAAAGGAAACCACATCAATAGTTGCCAACAACTAGGAGTTGGGGAGAGGGGATTGACTTTAAAGGGATAAAGGAACTTTTTAGGATGATGAAAATGTTCCATATCATGGTAATTATGGAGGTTATATAACTGTATACAATTATAAAAACTCAAAAAATTTTACACTTAAAATTGGTAAATTTTGTTGTGTATGAATTACACTTTAATAATGCTGTTTTTAAAAAATAGAGTACAGAAGAAAATGCCTAGAGCCCTAGTGGTTTAATTGTCAGTGGAAATTTCTTAAACTATGAGAACTTAATCTTTTACTAATTAACGAATTAGGTGTAATCTGACACATGGCATGAAAATGAAACAGTGTGTTCAAAATACAGATTCTTCTAAACAGTCATGGTAAGAATGTCAAGGGTTGTTGAGGATATAAAGCTACTAAAATCTTCATCCACTGCTGAAGAACTGCAAGTTGGGACAACTTCTTTGGAAAACTCCTTTGCATTATTGTTTAACCCTAATCATATACATATGACCCAACAGATCCATGAGTGGGTATGTATCCGATAAAAATAAGGGTCTTATGTCCATTAAATAAAATATACAAGAATTTAAGAGATGCTTTATTCACAATATCCCCAAACTGTGAACTAATGAAATGTCCAAAAACAAAACATGAAGAAATAAATTGTGGTATATTCACCAAGTGGAATACTATTCAACAATAAAAAATAAACTATTGCTGCCCACAACAACACAGATGAATCTTAATCACATTAAGCCAAAAAAACAGTCTCAAAATGCCATTGAAATTAAGAGTAGGCAAAATGAATCTAGGTTGGTGGAAGTCGGAATACTGTTATTTTTGGTGGGGAGTGCTATCTAGAAGGGGGCATGAGGGAGACTTCTGGAGTGCTGGAAATATTCCATCTTGATGTGGATGGTGGAAATGCGGCTATAGACACATTTTTGTAAAAATTCATTGAATTGGACACTTAAAATTGTGCACTTCATGTAAATTGTATGATAATTTTAAAATTTTTGAAAGTTTAAATCATAATTTAAGACCCCCAATGGCAATTATGACAATGACAAAAATTAAATGGGATTTGATTAAATTAAAAAGCTTCTGCACAGCCAAGGAAATAATCAGCAGAGCAAATAGATAATCTACAGAATGGGAGAAAATGTTTACAAGCTACACATCTGAATAAGGGCCAATATCCAGAATTTGCAAAGAACTCAAGAAAATCATCAAGAAAAAAATCAACCGTATTAAAAAGTGGGGAAAAAACATGAATAGAAGCTTCTCAAAAGTAGAAAGACAAATAGCCAATAATATATGAAAAAATGCTCAATGAAATGCAAATTAAAACCACGACGATATATTACCTTACCCCAGTTAGAATGGCTTTTATTAAAAATTCCATAAACAACAGATGCTGGTGTGGATGCAGAGAGAAAGGAACACTTACACACTATTGGTGAGATTGCAAATTAGTACAACTTCTGTGGAAAACAGTATGGAGATTCCTCAAAGAACTAAAAGTAGACCTATCTCACTATTGGGTATCTACTCAAAGGAAAAGAAGACTTTTCATCAAAAGGACACATGCACTCAAATGTTTATTGCAGCAAAATTCACAATTGCAAAGATGTGGAATTAACCCAGTGCCCATCAATTCATGAGTGGATTAATAAAATGTGATATATGTATACCATGGAGTACTACTCAGCCATAAAAATGAATTAACACATTTTGCAACAATCTGGATGGAACTGGAGACCATTCTCCTAAGTGAAGTATCACAAGAATGGAAAAACAAACACCACAGGTACTCACTATTAAATTGGAACTAACTGATTAGCACACATGTGCACAGAGGAAGTAAAACTAAGTGGAAATCCAGGAGAGTGGAGGGCGGAGGAGGGAAGGGGCAAAAGCCTACCTAATGGATACGATGAACACCATTTGGGTCATGGGTACACCTATAACCGTAGCTTAAGCATTACAAAAACCATCCATGTAACCTAGAACATTTACCCCAGTAATTGAAATTAAAAAAAGAAGAAAAAATAATTTCTAAGTCTGTACACAATAAACCTCCTTTAAGAACCCCTATTGCTCCTAAAACACATCTGTGTTTTGTTTTTGTTTTTGTTTTTATTTCAGCATATTCTGGGAGTATAAATGTTTAGGTTACATACATTACTTTTGCCCCACCCAAGTCAGAGCTTCAAGCCTGTCCATCCCCCAGATGATGCGCACCACACCCATTAGGTGTGTATATACCCATCCCCTCCTCCCCCCTCCCATCTGCCCGACATCCAGTGAATGTTATTACTGTATGTGCACATAAGTGTTGATCAGTTGATCAGTTAATTTGATGGTGAGTACATGTGGTGTTTGTTTTTCCATTCTTGTGATATTTCACTTAGCAGAATGGGATCCAGCTCTATCCAGGATAATACAAGAGGTGCTAGATCACCATTGTTTTTTTGTGGCTGAGTAGAACTCCATGGAATACATGTACCACATTTTATTAATCCACTCATGTATTATAGTAGCCATGTCACCTTCTTTGAAAAATTTTAACTCAAGAAATAAACAGTAGTACCTACCATGTACTGGGTTATGTTCTATCTACAGAGAACACAGCAATGAATAAGACAATGAACCTGCTTTGTTAGAGCTTACATTCCAGTGGAGAGAGACAGATAATAAGTAAGAAAACAAACATATTTTCAGATGACAATAAGTAATTGAGGAAATAAACAAGGCTGATGGACTGAAATTGCACTGCCTAATACAGTAGCCATCAGCCATATATAGCTACAGATTACTTAAAATGTGGCTGGACTAAATTGAAATGTGTTATAAATGTACAACACACATGGATTTCAAAGACATAGCACTAAAAACTGTAAAATATATCATAAATAATTTTTCTATTTTTATTAAATGTTGGTAAGGAAAAGAATTTTTACATATAAAATAGCAAATTTATAATTTCCAGTGTTCTTTATTCCTTTGTATAATGTCAAGTTTTCATCTGGTATTATTTTCCTTCCAGATGAAAAACTTTTTAATATTTTTTATAGTTCAGGTCTTCTATCAATGAATTCTCTTAGCTTTTTCTTATCTGAAAAACTCTATTTCTCTTTTATTTTTAAAGCTATTTTCACTGAATAGAAAATTCTAGGTTGATATTAATAGCTTTTTTTCTCTCAGCACTTTGAAGACGCCATTCTATCGTCTTCTGGCCTACATTGTTTTGGGCTAGATACCTGCAGATTCTTATCTTTTGTTCTGTATACAACGTATAGTTTCTTTCTCTGGCTATTTTTAAGATTTATTCTTTATCACAGGTTTTCAAAAATTTTATTATAGTACGCTTTGATGAGGTTTTCTTTGTGTTTATTCTGCTTGGGGTTCTATTGAGCATCTTGGATATGTGGACTTAGAGTTTTCATCAAATTTGCAAAAAATTTTTTCCAGTATTTCTTCAAATAATTTTTGGTTTTTCTTTCTCTCTGCCCTTTTATAAATCACACATATATTGATGCTTGATATTGTCCCTGGGGTCTCTAAGGTTCTGTTTATCTTGTTTAATCTGTTTTCCATCTATGCTTCAGTCTGCATAGTTTCTATTGCTATGCTTTCAAATTCAGTAATATTTTTTGCCTTCTTACTGTTAATCAGTTGTTAATCTCCTTCAGTGAAATTTTCCATTTCATATATTATTCCACTTCCAGAAGTTTAATTTTTTAAATCTTTCATCCTTCTCCTTATTAGGCTTATGTTTCCCTTTAAATCCTTAAAGGTATTTGTAATGGCTGTTTTAAGGTCCTTGTCTGCCAAATCCATTACATTTGTCATTTTTGATCTGGTTCTAGTGACTGATACTTCTCCTTATGATAGATTTTATTTTTCTACTGCTTCACATGTCTACTGTTTTTTGTTAGATCCTGAACATTGTACATGCTACCTTGTTGAGCATTGGATTTTAAATACATATTTAACTTTTAAAAAATATTTTATTCTGGCAAGCATTTCAGTTACCTGTTGATCAGCTTAAGCTTTTCAAAGTTTTCTTATAAGTTTTGTTTTGGCAGGTTTAGAGGGTCCCTTATTCTGGAGCTGGTTTATTCCCTCTTGTAAGGCATGACGTTCTAGTGTCTCCACTGAATACCTCAAAGCTTTAACAAGGACTCTTCACCAAGGTTGACCAGAACTCAAATACCTCCCAGCCCTGTGTGTACTCAAGACACTCTTCAACTTATGGTTCCTTGGTCATTCTTTGCCTAGGCTCACAGGGTCTCACCCTTCACATCTGTAGTTTAGTATTCAACACAATACTCAAGGGGTCTTTATAAAGATTTTGGAGCTTTCTCCAGGCAGCTCCCCATCTCTGCTACTCTACCCCTCAAATTCCAGACATTTCACTCTTTCTAAATTCCAACCTGTCTCCTTCTGTGCTCTGCTTGGGATATCCCCTCACCCCCATCCTGCCGCACTGCAGTCTGGAAAGTGCCTCCAGACAGAAAGCCAGGATGAACGTAAAGTTCACTTTGCTTAGTTCCCTTCTTTCACGAATCACAGTCCTACGCTGCCTGTTGTCTAGTGTCCAGAAACAGATGCCTTATATATTTTATCCAGTTCTCTGATTATTGACTATGAGAGGGAAACCTGTATGAAATTTGGCAATTTACAAACATAAAAGTGCTTTCTTTTTAAAAAGTAGATGGATTCCAAGAGCATCCCATCATAAGAAACATAGTCTAGTACACTGATTTTCAAACTTGATTACTGGGAGCTAAATGAAGAATATATATGATCATAACAGCAGTGATGGAAACTAAGAGAGGGGGAAGGTAGAAGGGAGAAGGATAAAGGTCTACATATCAAGTACAATGTACTCGTGACTGGTGACAGGTACACTGAAAGCCCTGACTTGAGCATGATACAATTTATCCATGTAACGTAAAACACTTGTACCTCCAAAATTTTTTAAAATAAAAAGAGACTTCATTACACATTGAAATAACCTGGAATCTCACTCCCAGAGCTTCTGTTTTAAATGGTCTGGGATGTTATTTTAGAATCGGATTTTGGTTTTTTTTCCGCACAGTGTCTCGCTCTGTTGCCCAGGCTGGAATGCAGTGGCACAATTGCGGTTCACCATAACCTTGAACTCCTGGGCTCAGTCTCCTGAGTAGCTGGTAGGCCCACACACCACCACACCTGGCTATATTTTTTTTTTTTTTAGAGAGACAGGGTCTCGCTATACAGGCTGGTCTTGAACTCCTGTCCTAAAGGGATCTTCCTGCCTCAGCCTCCCAAAGTGCTGAGATTACAGGCATAAGCCACCATGCCCAGCCAGCATCAGAAATTTTAAAAGACCCCTTTGGGATTCTATTATGCAGCCAAGCTTGAGCACCATTGGCTTGGTATACTGAAGTACTTAGTGACTGACATTCTACTACAAAGAGATGCATGCAGTGTGTTTGTGTGCACTCACAACTGGGTATACATATATACATGAAGCATACCCCCCAGCAAGCTCTCTAGATAAGTAGTGCTCAAACATTATTATTGGAGAAGCACTGCTCATGACAAATACCTAGCAACGGATATTTTCTAGCTCAGAATGAGGCTAGCTTTTTTCTTAGAAAAGACCAGAGAATTCTGTTCAAGTAAATGAAGGCCATTAGGACCAGCTGTTTGTAAGTGGGTAAGGGCCTATATTTCATGGATTAACCATTTGACTATGTGCTGAGTAATGTGAGGCAGAAAGGTTACCACTGAATCCTACAAGAGGAGGCACATGTTCGACATGCCAGGGCTTAGGGAAAAGCTCATGTCCCTCTTTTCCACCCTCCAGTGGCTACAGTTTTTCAGACCAAAGCCACACTGAGGGAGTTATTGACCGTTAACTTATCTCTACTAAATCAGGGATTGAATTGAAAAACTTCACAGCCTAAACCAAATTTTTCCTCTCTGGATGTGCTCAAAAAGAATAAAAATGTGAAGAAAATACACATTTATTGAGAACCAGGTTTTTGATATATGCAATCTCAATAATAGCGCCAACAATCCTATGGGATAGGATAGCCTCAGTTTATTAATCAAGAAGAAACCAAGGAAAACCTTAGGACCCTCGCTCTCATGATTTTGTTCAGTGACCAAGAGAAAAAGGAATAATAAAACAAATTAAAATATATCCACTCTTGATGAAGTAAACAAGGAAATCTTAGGCCACCCCAATATCTCATTTGCTCCTCATAGAAACCCCAGAGGCTTCTATGTGGAAACGCTAGGGCTCCACTCAGCACACTGTGAACACCACTTACAGATAATGGCTGTTCCAAGTCTAATGTCCTATGATCTGAACCAGCGTGCTGCTCTGGTTAGGCAGTCAATGAGTGTTTATAGAACACAATGTTTTTCTTTCTTCATCCCACAGTAGTATTCCCCTCAGCTAAAAACACCAGTTCCCTAATTCCCCCATAAATATTCACACAGATTGGTGTTACAAAAGGACATAGGCACTAGACAAATCTGGGTTAAAATCCCAGAAACAACTATGACTAGTTGCATGAGTGTGGGCATATTACATAAAAATCTCTTAAAACTCACCATTCCATTTCTAAACGGAGAATAAAGCACAATGCCTGGGTCAGTCAAGGTAACACGGGGATACTGACGACACCGCCAATTGGGTAATTGAGGAGAATTTAACACAGTGCCTGTTCCCACAGATGTGGGCAAGGTTTAGGGAACCAACAAAGTGGAGCAATTTCCACATTCGGGCTGAAGGGTCTGGGAAGTGGGTGGTTACTGGAACCAAGCTGTGTGGGGAAGAGGCTCTGACAGGAGCTGGGCCTTTGGGGAGAGGGATGCAGCCACACCACAGTGACCCACAGGAATAGATATTTCCGCTGCCATGTTTGTGGATCTCACTCTGCTCTCACCTTCCAGGGGCCTGCCTGTGCCTCTCGTTGACCAAACCCAGAAGGAAGCTAGAGGACAAGAGTAAAGGGAACAGTTAGTGCCAATCTGATGGCAAGTATATGTAGCACTTGTTTTTCCATTCTTGGGATACCTCACTTTGAAGGATGGGCTCAAGCTCTATCCAAGATAGTATAAGAGGCGCTCGTTCACCATTGTTTTTTGCAGTTGAGTAGTATTACATGGTATACATACCACATTTCATTAATCCACTCATGTATTGATGGACACTTGGATTGTTTCCACATCTTTGCAATTGTGAATTGTGCCGCTATAAACATTGAAGGTTGGGGGCAAACTCACAACTAATGGATGCGGAGCGCACTGCATGGGGGAAGGGCACACTTGCAGCCCTGGCTTGGGCAAGGCAAAGGCATTACCTGTAACCAAAATGTTTGTACCACCATAATACTCTGCAATTTAAAAAAAAAAAAAAAGTAAAGGGAAGAGGACTATAAAGCAGCATGTGGGCGGGGGAGCAGAAGGCATACCGTGGCACAGTAACTCTGAGGACTAAAGGAAATAGCCAGGTTGTAGTGGGTGTATAATATGCAGAAGCTTGTTTCCCTTTCTCCCAGGTATTGCCTCCCCCTTCCCCACTGGCTTTGGCTCCTGTCATTCTCCTTTTCCCAGTCTCTAGAATTCCCCAGTCTAATCCTTCCTGGAGGCCTAGCTCCAGCTGGGACCACTCAGCCTTCACTACTTCCAGCTGCTCTTATATATGTGCCTTTCTCGGAGAATTGTGGTATCACATTCACTTACGTGGAGATGAGTCTGTCCCTGGTTGAGCTCTTGTCCTCTACTCCCCAAAATATGCACAACTGAAATAAATAGGAAAAGGTATGTATTCAGGCAAAGTAGGAGTAAATAACACCCTTATTAAAACTTGTACATTACTCTGTGGACAGAGTAAAGGCCCTGGCCACAGTTTTAACCCATTCAGACATCTGATTTTTAGGCCAGAAAGATTATCATCAGCTAACAGAAAAGAAGACAGCAAGAAGGGAAAAAAGGGAAGGAAGAAAGGAACAGGGAACAAAGGGCATCTTCAGACTTGGCAGAAACAATGGCTGAGATCCAGACATTGAGAGAAGAAAGAGAGACAGAAGAACCAAAGTCCCAAAAGGACATTTATCCAGCAAAGTAACGGTGTCCTGATACTTGAACAAAGGTGAAATTATGGGCAGAGTTGTCTGGTTAAAAATGCAGAAAATGATATAATGTCCTAGTATATGATTTCTCAGAAAAGATGATGAAAATCAAAATTGCATCAAACCTTGCAGAACATTAACTCAGTTACCTGGAAAAATCACTTGTGTGACATGCCTCATTCTTGTGGGGGGAGATAATTAAGAAATTAATGTACTTGTTACATTGGTTGCTATTATTTCCTATAGTTGGTCTTATCTCCTCCACTCTTTGAGTGTAGAGTTCAAAGAATTCCATATTAGTGGGTCCCTTCTGAGGCTACCATGGAGGAGGATGTGTGGTAAGTCTTTATACCAGAGGAAGAAACAGATATGGAGTCAGAAAACTTGAGTTCAAATCCCAGGACTGAATAATATCAATTGAGTCTGAATATGATTGTTTCAAGTTGGTCCAAACTGAAGCTTAGGATGAGGAAGAAAAGAAGATAAAAACTATTTTCACAATATGCCTTTCAGCATACACAAGTCATACCCACCATTCACAGATTCATTTCACAAACCATTATCAAAAGTCTCTGTGTTCATAAGGGAATCACTGGTATTTGGAAGTGTTTCTGGCACATATTACTCACTCAATAAATGTTTGGAGACTGGAGGTTCAAAGACAAATATGATGGGTCTCTGTTGTCTGAAAGTCTTTGGAAAGCAATGGAAGTCTTTAGATTATCTCCATTATTTTTCCCAACCAGAGTCCTCCCTCTACATCTCTCCTGTATGCAAGGCTAAGCATGGAGCCAAATGTTCTGAGATCCCTAGTTTGAAGGGTTTCCAGGAGACTCGGCTATTTCTCAGCAGAATCCTAGGCAGGAATTTATGTCTTCTCCATGGTGAGTCTGATTTTCCCTACTAGTATGAGATAAATACTTTCTATCAGTTGCTTACTATCAGTTGAAGGTGCTATAGTTGTGTTATCATATTCAAACTTCATGAGATAATATTATGCCCCAAGAAATAACATTATCTCCATAATACTGGTCATAAAACTAAGGCTCAGAGAAGTGAAGCAACTTTTCAAAAGTCACACAACTAGGAATAATGGGACAAAGATTCCAACCAAAACATCTGCCTTTCAGATATTCAAACATTCATATTGCAGGCAGATTTCATCAAATCAACTAACTTCCCAGAGAATCTCTGGGTTTGGGATCCAGGCCAGACCCTTAGGGTTTGGGCCTCTTCAGCTTACCTGAGTCCAGATGCTACACAAAACAACTAAGAGAGTTGTGGCGAGGACAGAGTTTACAAGAGTATTTGCAACCTATCAAATCCCAAAGGTAGAATCATGATGTAATGGAAAGAACAGTGGCTGTGGAGTTCAGACACCTGGTGTCTAGCCCCAACTCTATCAATTAACATCAAAGGGTGGCACAACTACTGCTCATTATATTTGTTAGGAAGCTCACAAGACATAATCTAGAACAAATCACAATAACCTCATAGTTCCTTTATAAAAAAAAGCAATAGAAATTTGAAGCAGGTGCTCTTTAGCCTTTTAGGAAAAGATTTGGTGGAAGAAGAATTTGAACCATTGATTAGAGTGAGGACTGTGATCTATCTTCAGTATTCCAACTTTTTTTCCTGTCACTCATTAATATGAATCATTAAGGTCTAGTTCAAGGTCCTGCACAAACTTGTATATTCAGTATAACAACTATGTAAAAAATAAATGATCCATTATTAAAAAGTGACTGAAAGATAATATATTCAAATATTAATAGTTACCAGTGATCATCATTTGAGTGATGTAAATATAGGTGATTTTTTTCTAAGAACATTCTTTACATAATAAACATATGTTATTCTCCAAATCCAAAAATAATAATGCTCATTTTAAGTCCTTCTACTACTCACCCAAATGTGTAGTACCTTGAAACAAAGAACAACGGAGTAATTGAGCAAGTAAGGGGTGTCTTGAAAAGGTCTTATCCATAAACATATGATATTTTTGGAGATGAAGCAAAGATGAATGGATAATGATTATTCTGCAAAATGTACTCATAATTTTCATAGCCATGACTATATTTTTGCAAGCAATATAATCCAGGGATGGTACTGATACTTGAATGAAAAGTCAGAAACCTTTCTACAAGCTACTTCAACATTGTAAAATGTCTCAAACTATTACTGACAGAACTGTCGCCACAGAACAGATAAACCATAGCATGAGTTATGGGCTACACAGTGTAAACAGCTGAATGTCTACCTCAGCCTGGGTTTTCTCATGGGTGTTCACTAAGCTGGGTGATATCAAGTTGAAAGAGTGTGTTTTTGAAAACTGTGTGTGTGTGTGTGTGTGTGTGTGTGTGTGTGTATTCTAGTTTCTCGGAATACAGGAAATCGTCCTCAATCCAATCATATGGACCAAGTTAAAATTGTACCCCCTCTTCCACCCGCCCCCACACACCATTGCTTTGAATATATCCACATCAACTGATGCCCTAACAATCTTGGCCTAGGTGAGGTTCCTCATCTACTCTCATCAATTTAAATATTTGTTCAGCTGCTACCTTCCAGCTCAAGCCATTTTTCCAGGGGAAAGAAAAAGGAGTACTAGATTTAAGACTAATTGTCAAACATTCTGGATGCTGTAGGTAGCCTAAATATCCAAAAAACAGATAATCACAGGTGACTGAGAAAATACTTTAATGATACCGCTACAGTTGTACACAATCTGCCTTTCAACTGGAAACATAGTGCTAACTTATCATTACTTTACAAGACATAAAGGGGTGTGATAATCACCTGTTTATTTTTTTTTTCTGTTTGAAAATTGTTTTATTACTTTTCCTCTGACTTTGTTGTGTTCTTCCTGATTGAGTATCTTTTCTCAGCAACCGTTTTGAACAGTGCTCTGTTTTGGTAAAGAGAATTAAGGCAAATCCACTGATAATTTTATCTTTATTTAACCTCCTAAAGGAATGTGAATCACGTGGGATTCCTCTGTGAAAAGGTTACCCTTATTGGTTATTGCTACAGTCCACTCCTGTCATAACTCAATAATGACAGTGATATAAAAAAATATTGTTGGCCAGGCACAGTGGTTCATGCCTGTAATCCCAGCACTTTGGGAGGGTGAGGCAGCAGGATCCCTTAAGGCCAAGAGTTCGAGACCAGCCTGGACAACATAGTGAGACCCCATTTCTACCAAAAAAAAAAAATTAGCTATATGTTATGGCTCATGCCTATAATCCCAGCTACTCAGGAGGCTGAGGTGGGAGGATCACTTGAACCTAGAAGTTTGAGGTTACAGAGGGCTGTGACTGGGCTACTGCACTCTATCCTAAGTGGTAGAGCGAGACCCTATCTCTAAAAAAAAAAAAAAATTGTCTATGTTTCACATAATTTTCTAATTTAATACCTGTGGGATTGTTAAGTGTTATATTTTATCATGCAGAATTACTGTAGATACCCAACCCAGGCCTATACTTTTCATTCATTCTACAAACATGAAATACTGGAAAGTTAAAGTCCAATAAAAGACAGGAAACAAGAAGGAATCAGCAGATAAATTCATCCACAAACATGTAGTGAGCACCTAACATATTCCAGGCATTGTGTTTACTTAATGACGTTATATGGACCTTTGACATAGGCCATATAGTTTTGTTTCTTTTTATGGTAAAAAGGAAGATTTTCCTCCTTTATCCCAAAAGCTACTAAAAGTCAAAGTTAACTGCAATAAAATAAAAGGACTTGGCAGATAGAATGTATTTCAAAAACAGCTTTTTCACTTAATGATAACA
This sequence comes from Propithecus coquereli, assembly GCF_000956105.1. Classification (NCBI taxonomy): domain Eukaryota; kingdom Metazoa; phylum Chordata; class Mammalia; order Primates; family Indriidae; genus Propithecus; species Propithecus coquereli. Next base: position 660,824 of record NW_012148030.1, read on the forward strand.
AGTCTTGGAAATTATCCTGGAACCTACGTAAGTTTCAAAGTAAACACAAATCTCATCTTCCCGTAATTATAATATTAGGTGAAGAGGAAATCTTAGAGATCAAATCGGACATTTCTAAAAACTATTAATAGAAACCAACACAGAGATGTCAATTTTTCTTTTCTTTTCTTTTCTTTTTTTTTT